>NW_026042401.1:0-300000 GCF_023856365.1 Brienomyrus brachyistius | reverse complement strand
CTAGTGGTTAGGAGACAAATGTACAAGCCTATTTTTGTTCAGATCAGCTGTTGTTAAGCCTGTCAAAGGCCTGTCAGAATGCTGCTTGATTTTGATTGGCTGATGGTGGCTAGGGTTTTATGATTAATGACTGCCCTGATAGATACCTGACCTCAGGCTTCAGAGTAGTACATGTATGCCAAATTTCATTTGGATCGGTCAAGGAAGTCAGGAGATATTGGCAGTTTTTAGTTGTAGCGCCCCCTATTGACGAAATGCGGCCCGCCTTCAACAGTGTCCCCAGAATGGGGTACGGGGATAGGATTTAAAATTTGGTGAAGGTAGGCTAGGGTATGGCCAAGTTATAACAGTCAGACAAATACTAGCTAAATTTAGGTAGTTTTTGGGCGTGGCTAGTGGCTGTATGATAGACCAATATCAGGGTTATTTGAATTAGTATTCATCAGCTCAGAGACCTGATCGGTTTGATACCTCATTTGTCTGATTCCGTCAGACGGTGTAGGAATTACAAGCAAAAGTAGGTTTTGCAAATTATGCAAATTAGCAAAAAATCTAAGTAGGCGGAGCTTAATAGTCCAAATGGCAAGTTGGTAGGGCAAGGATGTCTCTATCAGTAGAAATATGAATTTCAATTATAGGACTAACAGGACAGGAGATATCAATCAAAACGCGTTAGAGGGCGCCACGGCGCCCCCATCTGGCCGACATGGTTGGGTCGGATGATCTGAGTAGCGGGGAGGAATTGACATCATCCTACCAAGTTTCATAATTCTAGCACTTACGGTTTAGGCTGTACATTCAGTTTTAGGGCAGAAAAATAATAATAATAATCCTAAGAAAAACAATAAGGTTCCATTGCACTTCGTGCTTTGGAACCTTAATAATAATCCTAAGAAAAACAATAAGGTTCCATTGCACTTCGTGCTTTGGAACCTTAATAATAATAATCCTAAGAAAAACAATAAGTTTCCATAGCACTTCGTGCTTTGGAACCTTAAATATAACTGCAAGCATTGATAAATGGTTCCAAAGCTAATGGAAAGAATAGGTGGGTAGACATGGAGTACACAGCATAAAATGAAAAGTTCAATAATAATGGGACATGAAATAGAGACTGTAATTGCTGGCCAATGCATTTAAATAGTCAGAAAGTAGGAAATACTACTACAATAGCATGAGAAGCTAATGGACAGAATAGGCTGATCATTTAGACAGAAGAAAGGCTGAAAGTATTCAATGGCATTTTATAAATGGAGCAAGGGCTCCACCTGCTAGATAATTTATTACAAAATTGCAATTGCTGCAGTTTACACAGCCTAAAGTATAATTGAAGGCTGATAAATTTGTAAAAGTCAGATGGCAGGACAGTAAAAGGAAATTGAAAATATGGACTCAGATGAAGGAGTGGGTGATTAATCTTTGAATGTTTGATGGAAAATAAGGATATTTCAGCTGAATTAACTAAGGTGGGTCTTAGACATATATGAACAGTGGCTGTAGCGCCCCCGTTTGACTGATCGGCACCAAAGTTGGTTGGTCTCTCTGGGAGGCCGTGCTACATTAGTGGGTAAAATTTGGTGAGAATCGGATGAAGCATGCCTGAGATTTAGCTGTTTGATTGAAATAGGAATTGAAATGGTTTGGCCAGCAGGTGGAGCCTGCGCTCCATGGATAAATTCTATTCAATATTTTTAGGCCTTCTCAGCCAAGTTTGCTCTTAGACACATATGAACAGTCGCCATAGCGCCCCCGTTTGACCGATCGACATCAAAGTTGGAGGGTCTGTCTGTGGGCCAGTGCTACATTAGTGGGTGAAATTTTGTGAGGATTGGATGAAGCAAGCCTGAGATTTAGCTGTTTGACCTAAGGTGGATCTTAGGAGTATACAGATAGTGGCCATAGCACCCCCGTTTGACCGATCGGCATCAAAGTTTGAGGGTATGTCTGTAGACCAGGGCTACATAAGTGGATCAAATTTTGTGAGGATTGGATGAAGCAAGCCTGAGATTTAGCTGTTTGACCTAAGGTGGATCTTAGGAGTATACAGATAGTGGCCATAGCACCCCCGTTTGACCGATCGGCATCAAAGTTTGAGGGTATGTCTGTAGACCAGTGCTACATAAGTGGATCAAATTTCGTGAGGATTGGATGAAGCATGCCTGAGATTTAGCTGTTTGATTGAAATCGGCTTATAAATGATGCAGGTTGGGTGTGGCTGGTGGCCATATTATACAGAAAGGTCAGGTATTTTTTAATAATCATCCCTGACGGCAGTGTCTTGATTGACTTGACACCAGAATCACTTACATGGGGTGTAGATTGTTAAAGTTATAGGAATATTTCATTTAATCCGTTTTTAAATATCACAAGGGAATGCAGATGACTGTTATTATGCAATACATATATCTTGATTTGGCATGACTCACAGAACTTGCAGTACAAAGGATTTTTACCAGTAATATGAGACTTGAACAGAAATGAGATAAATGTCACTTTCACTGGTTTTGCAGGTTTAGAGACACATATTGCATTGCTGTAGCGCCCCCGTTTGACCAATCGGCACCAAATTTGGAGGGCCCTTACCCACTACCGTCCTTGATGACATATTCAAGTTTGGTAGTGATTGGCTGAGGCAGGCCTGAGATACAGCTGTCTGATTGAAGTGGGCGTGGCACCTGTATGGTCTGGATGTGGCTGGTCGCCGTACCTTATAGAAAGTTTAGGATTTTTTGAATAATTGTATACCAGGACTGTCTCCTGATTTGAATAATACTAGATATACATAGGTTGGTTGAAAATCCAAGGAGGTTAACGAAATGTCATGTTTTTAGACTCCTATAAAATACGCAAAAGCGGAAAGAGATAGGATGAAGTTCTACATGGATTTGAATTTGGCATGGGCCAGTGCATTAGATAAGTAACAAATCTCAATTTTATCATTAACAGTTCAATAGAAATAAGCAGAAATGCAAATCCTGTCGCTGTAGCGCCCCCATGTGGACAATTGGGGTGGCCTTCGCAGGGGTTGCTAGGGGTTAGGAGACAAATGTACAAGCCTATTTTTGTTCAGATCAGCTGTTGTTAAGCCTGTCAAAGGCCTGTCAGAATGCTGCTTGATTTTGATTGGCTGATGGTGGCTAGGGTTTTATGACTAATGACTGCCCTGATAGATTCCTGACCTCAGGCTTCAGAGTAGTACATGTATGCCAAATTTCATTTGGATCGGTCAAGGAAGTCAGGAGATATTGGCAGTTTTTAGTTGTAGCGCCCCCTATTGACGAAATGCGGCCCGCCTTCAACAGTGTCCCCAGAATTTGGTACAGAGATAGGATTTCAAATTTGGTGAAGGTAGGCTAAGGTATGGCCAAGTTATAACAGTCAGACCAATACTGGCTAAATTTACGTAGACTTTGGGCGTGGCTAGTGGCCGTATGATAGACCAATATCAGGATTATTTGAATTAGTATTCATCAGCTCAGAGACCTGATCAGTTTGATACCTCATTTGTCTGATTCCGTCAGACGGTGTAGGAATTACAAGCAAAAGTAGGTTTTGCAAATTATGCAAATTAGCAAAAAATCTAAGTAGGCGGAGCTTAATAGTCCAAATGGCAAGTTGGTAGGGCAAGGATGTCTCTATCAGTAGAAATATGAATTTCAATTATAGGACTAACAGGACAGGAGATATCAATCAAAACGCGTTAGGGGGCGCCACGGCGCCCCCATCTGGCCGACATGGTTGGGTCGGATGATCTGAGTAGCGGGGAGGAATTGACATCATCCTACCAAGTTTCATAATTCTAGCACTTACGGTTTAGGCTGTACATTCAGTTTTAGGGCAGAAAAATAATAATAAAATATAACTGCAAGCAGTGATAAGCGGTTCCAAAGCTAATGGAAAGAATAAGTGGGTAGAAATGGAGTACATGGAATAAAATGAAAAGTTCAATAATAATAGGACATAAAATAGAGACCGTAACTGCTGGGCAATGCATTTAAATAGTCAGAAAGAAGGAAATACTACTACAATAGCATGAGAAGCTAATGGACAGAATAAGTGCGTAGACATGGAGTACATAGCATAAAATGAAAAGTTCAATAATAATGGGACATGAAATAGAGACTGTATTTGCTGGCCAATGCATTTAAATAGTCTGAAAGTAGGAAATACTACTACAATAGCATGAGAAGCTAATGGACAGAATAGGCTGCTCATTTAGACAGAAGAAAGGCTGAAAGTATTCAATGGCATTTTATAAATGGAGCAAGGGCTCCACCTGCTGGATAATTTATTACAAAATTGCAATTGCTGCAGTTTACACAGCCTAAAGTATAATTGAAGGCTGATAAATTTGTAAAAGTCAGATGGCAGGACAGTAAAAGGAAATTGAAAATATGGACTCAGATGAAGGAGTGGGTGATTAATCTTTGAATGTTTGATGGAAAATAAGGATATTTCAGCTGAATTAACTAAGGTGGGTCTTAGACATATATGAACAGTGGCTGTAGCGCCCCCGTTTGACTGATCGGCACCAAAGTTGGAGGGTCTGTCTGTGGGCCAGTGCTACATAAGTGGATCAAATTTCGTGAGGATGGGATGAAGCTTGCCTGAGATTTAGCTGTTTGATTGAAATAGGAATTGAAATGGTTTGGCCAGCAGGTGGAGCCTGCGCTCCATGGATAAATTCTATTCAATATTTTTAGGCCTTCTCAGCCAAGTTTGCTCTTAGACACATATGAACAGTCGCCATAGCGCCCCCGTTTGACCGATCGACATCAAAGTTGGAGGGTCTGTCTGTGGGCCAGTGCTACATTAGTGGGTGAAATTTTGTGAGGATTGGATGAAGCAAGCCTGAGATTTAGCTGTTTGACCTAAGGTGGATCTTAGGAGTATACAGATAGTGGCCATAGCACCCCCGTTTGACCGATCGGCATCAAAGTTTGAGGGTATGTCTGTAGACCAGTGCTACATAAGTGGATCAAATTTCGTGAGGATTGGATGAAGCATGCCTGAGATTTAGCTGTTTGATTGAAATCGGCTTATAAATGATGCAGGTTGGGTGTGGCTGGTGGCCATATTATACAGAAAGGTCAGGTATTTTTTAATAATCATCCCTGACGGCAGTGTCTTGATTGACTTGACACCAGAATCACTTACATGGGGTGTAGATTGTTAAAGTTATAGGAATATTTCATTTAATCCGTTTTTAAATATCACAAGGGAATGCAGATGACTGTTATTATGCAATACATATATCTTGATTTGGCATGACTCACAGAACTTGCAGTACAAAGGATTTTTACCAGTAATATGAGACTTGAACAGAAATGAGATAAATGTCACTTTCACTGGTTTTGCAGGTTTAGAGACACATATTGCATTGCTGTAGCGCCCCCGTTTGACCGATCGGCACCAAATTTGGAGGGCCCTTACCCACTACCGTCCTTGATGACTTATTCAAGTTTGGTCGTGATTGGCTGAGGCAGGCCTGAGATACAGCTGTCTGATTGAAGTGGGCGTGGCACCTGTATGGTCTGGATGTGGCTGGTCGCCGTACCTTATAGAAAGTTTAGGATTTTTTGAATAATTGTATACCAGGACTGTCTCCTGATTTGAATGATATCAGAATTACATAGGTTGGTTGAAAATCCAAGGAGGTTAACGAAATGTCATGTTTTTAGACTCCTATAAAATATGCAAAAGCGGAAAGAGATAGGATGAAGTTCTACATGGCTTTGAATTTGGCATGGGCCAGTGCATTAGATAAGTAACAAATCTCAATTTTATCATTAACAGTTCAATAGAAATAAGCAGAAATGCAAATCCTGTCGCTGTAGCGCCCCCATGTGGACAATTGGTGTGGCCTTCGCAGGGATTGCTAGGGGTTAGGAGACAAATGTACAAGCCTATTTTTGTTCAGATCAGCTGTTGTTAAGCCTGTCAAAGGCCTGTCAGAATGCTGCTTGATTTTGATTGGCTGATGGTGGCTAGGGTTTTATGATTAATGACTGCCCTGATAGATAGCTGACCTCAGGCTTCAGAGTAGTACATGTATGCCAAATTTCATTTGGATCGGTCAAGGAAGTCAGGAGATATTGGCAGTTTTTAGTTGTAGCGCCCCCTATTGACGAAATGCGGCCTGCCTTCAAGAGTGTCCCCAGAATGGGGTACGGGGATAGGATTTAAAATTTGGTGAAGGTAGGCTAAGGTATGGCCAAGTTATAACAGTCAGACCAATACTGGCTAAATTTACGTAGACTTTGGGCGTGGCTAGTGGCCGTATGATAGACCAATATCAGGATTATTTGAATTAGTATTCATCAGCTCAGAGACCTGATCAGTTTGATACCTCATTTGTCTGATTCCGTCAGACGGTGTAGGAATTACAAGCAAAAGTAGGTTTTGCAAATTATGCAAATTAGCAAAAAATCTAAGTAGGCGGAGCTTAATAGTCCAAATGGCAAGTTGGTAGGGCAAGGATGTCTCTATCAGTAGAAATATGAATTTCAATTATAGGACTAACAGGACAGGAGATATCAATCAAAACGCGTTAGGGGGCGCCACGGCGCCCCCATCTGGCCGACATGGTTGGGTCGGATGATCTGAGTAGCGGGGAGGAATTGACATCATCCTACCAAGTTTCATAATTCTAGCACTTACGGTTTAGGCTGTACATTCAGTTTTAGGGCAGAAAAATAATAATAAATATAACTGCAAGCAGTGATAAGCGGTTCCAAAGCTAATGGAAAGAATAAGTGGGTAGAAATGGAGTACATGGCATAAAATAAAAAGTTCAATAATAATAGGACATAAAATAGAGACCGTAACTGCTGGGCAATGCATTTAAATAGTCAGAAAGTAGGAAATACTACTACGATAGCATGAGAAGCTAATGGACAGAATAAGTGGGTAGACATGGAGTACACAGCATAAAATGAAAAGTTCAATAATAATGGGACATGAAATTGAGACTGTAATTGCTGGCCAATGCATTTAAATAGTCAGAAAGTAGGAAATACTACTACAATAGCATGAGAAGCTAATGGACAGGATAGGCTGCTCATTTAGACAGAAGAAAGGCTGAAAGTATTCAATGGCATTTTATAAATGTAGCAAGGGCTCCACCTGCTGGCTAATTTATTACAAAATTGCAATTGCTGCAGTTTACACAGCCTAAAGTATAATTGAAGGCTTATAAATTTGTAAAAGTCAGATGGCAGGAAAGTAAAAGGAAACTGAAAATATGGACTCAGATGAAGGAGAGGGTGATTAATCTTTGAATGTTTGATGGAAAATAAGGATATTTCAGCTGAATTAACTAAGGTGGGTCTTAGACAAATTTGGACATTGGCAGAAGTAACCCCGTTTGAACGATCACAAGTAAATGTGGAGGGTCTGTCTGGGGGCAGTGCTACATTAGCTGATCAAATTTTGTGAGGACTGGATGAAGCAAGCCTGAGACTTAGCTGTTTGACTGAAATGGGAATGGAAGGGGTGCAGGTTGGGTGTGGCTGGTGTCCATATTATACAGACAGGTCGAGTATTGTTTATGAATCATCCATGACGGCAGTGTCCTGATTGACTTGATACCAGAATCACCTAGTTGCGGTGCAGATTGTTGGAGTTATAGGAATATGTCATTTATTTATTTTTAAAATACGAAAAGGGAAAGCATATGACTGTCATTAGACAATACATATATCTTGATTTGGCATGACTTATAGAAGTTGCAGTACAAAGGATTTTGTATTCCACATTTAGGTGCCACCTCCACTCCCCCCCCCCCCCCCCACTACGAACACAGGCTGCTCGCTGCCTCATGAAGACGTATTGTTTTGCAAATGAAAGCCAGTTGTAATGTTTTTAATGTCGGGTCTCTACAGAGACGTTTTTCTTAAGGTGTGGTCTGAGAAATGGTAAAATACAGGTGCTAATGTATCAGAATTTGAAATAGAACTGAATCACTATTTGTCTTGATTGTGAAATTGCGATTTCAGTTTCATACAATTGGCCAAATATATTCTGGTGTAAAAAGAAATACTTTCGCGTGCGCGTGTATGTACTTGTATGACATTTAAGCGGTTATATTTTTAACATAAACATAAGCAAAACTATTTCTAACTACTAACATTTGTCACACAGCGTTATTTATTTGTAAGAGTCAGAGGTAAAAGGTGCGTCATTTTTTGAACATTAAAAATGAATATAAATCTTACCTGTGTTAAGCTGAATACGTTTACAAGTCGCTTATACAAATGTCCACTTCAGTTCATCTGTAAGGTTTTGGGGTTTAGTATAAAAACGACATGCTTCCTCAGTACTATATAATTTCCATGCATTGTATAGTATTTCATTTTCATGTCATCGTATTGGAAGAAGTGTTCTGTGAAATTAACTTTTTGCAGTTCTTGTTTTAGTTAGCAGGTTAATTTAAAGCGCAGTAATGTAAAATAAACAACACGAACACTTTTGGGCTGCTGTACCACGTCTTCCGTTTGTTGCAGTGCCACCCCGAAGTAATGCCTTCCAGTAGGGATTGGTTTCTAGCATTTCGTAACATAGGTGTACTGTTTCAGAAGAGAAATACCGAATGATATACATTCTGCATAGAATAGATGCATAGAGCTAATTGAAGCGCTACAGGTAGAGGTTTACGGCTTCATTTTTGCAAAAGAGACGGTCACTGATAGGGATCTTGGTAGAAGACGATAATGTGATTAACAGTGATTAAAAACAAATACACAATTACCGTGGAATGGCAAGAGATCGGATGCATAATCGCTATGAATCCCATTTCTTGAAGGAGCGACATGTATGTGTATAAATCTTTTCAAGTTTAGAGCTAATAAGGCACTCCGTCCTGTAACATATGCTATACACTTCGCCCGTGTTTTATAAATTGTAGTTTATCAGGATTTTGCTGTTGAATATGTACTGTGGGAGGAAGTAACCATGGACATGGTTACGTTTTACAAATCACTTAGTGAAAATGGATATTGTAAAAAGAACCTGGTTATTAAATGGTTTGGCTTACGCTAATATGGAACACAGACGTCACAGGTGAAATATGTTTATTTATAACAAACAATGAAAAAGTCAGAAAATTATATAAATAGCACTCTATACAAAATATTAAATACTTTTGAAAGCAAAAAAAAAAAAATAGCAAAATACAGTTACTCAGCTGTATTTACAGAATCTACATCGTCATCGCCTTTGTGCTGCACATTTTCCTTGATGCAGGTAATCAGCCCATCCTCGTTGACTGAGACAGAAAATTCACCCACGTTAATAAAATGTTCCTCTATGTCCTCCACATCGTTTAAAAGATGGGACATGCCTTGCTCAGTCAAATAATATCTAATAGCTGAGTTACTAATGGTGACAGTGTTGTCTTTGCCATCTTCTGTAATGGACAAAGTACCGGTATATGTTGTGTTAAAAGCCGAACACTTTTGCATGAGTTTGCAGCCGATACATCTATGGAAGGATGATTTGGGTTTGAACTCAAGTTGTGGAGTCTGGCATTTTGCACACCGACGTTTACATACGATTTGAATTCCAGTCACAGTTCCTGCCAATTCGGAAATTGTCTCAGCCTGACTGGCTTCACTACACTGAGGGACTTGTAGGTCGCAAATTTGTATAATTGTGGTGGATGGAGTGCCAGATAGGTGTATTTGTCCATCCCGTTCCCTCGTTGATAGGTTTGTGAATTTGTAGGACTTTAGAGGTTCCACTTGCACAATTTGTGTGTCCCATAAAGCCACCTTCACGTGTCCTGTGGAATCTCCAATCTGGAATTCCTTGAGCTCCAAGTCAGTGCCGTTCACACTGACCATTTTCGTGAAGCTTCCAGGAGAAAGAACTTTAGCTTCTAGGACACCGACCTGTGACAGACACATATACGTACATAAAGTATGACTGCTACGAAAATACTAACAATAGATTTCTTTAGAAGATATGGCTATCATATGACAATTACGTTGAAAGTTACCGTATGGTCATTTACATGCATTTTACGTCTCGTTAAATAGAGGCTTTAATAAATTGCCGTAAATGTACTTACACACCACAGAAATAGGGTAAACGTCGTCAAATTAAATGTGCAAGAACGTTAGAAACGTATTTGTCATGACGGATTAACGGGGTTTTAAAAATAAAATAACGGAGAACTGTATTTCATTGTACCACTCATAAGATTATTATATCTACTCACAGTTTGTTTAGGTCCTAGCATTTTCACTTTGGAGATATTCAGTTTTGAGCTGCTGGGAGGGACCTTAGGTAGAAAAGAGAGGTTGACCACCTCTACGCTGGTGGCTCTGTTGCATAAGATATCGAAGCCATCAGGGTTTGAGAAGCCTAGGAAACATGAACGAGTAAACATTAGCTTCATTTAGGGTAAATTGTCACTTTATATGAATTAGAATGTCGTATTTTTTTTTTTTTTAATTTTAACAAAATTAAGACTTACTGATGCTTCTCTTGACGTTAATGAGCTTCACTGCAGTCTTATTCTTGCAGGCCTGAGCGAAGCAAGTCTGCTTTTCTGGAGCAAAGCAGACAACTTTGTGAAATTCGTCTCTGCTGGTTTGCAGTAGCGCATTAAAATATTTTGCATTGCGCTTGGAGACGAGATTTGGTGAGACGGAGTGCAAGTAGCCTTCCAAAATTTCAGAATCTCCTTTGGCGATCTTCGCGGGGCTGGCCATGGCTCTAGAGTGATGCACTAACAACTGATGGTTTCTCTGTACTGTGAGGGCTCAGACTATCAGGTGTCAGGTGTCACAAATTCGACATGGAAAAGTCCCAAGAGCAATAAAAGGCGCTAAGCCTTGGGGGGTGGGTGGGCATTAAAATTTCCCTTACAATGTGCATAGGGTATGTCCCAGAATTAGGAAAATGGCATGATTTCACCACTTGTTGGCGCTGAAATAAGCAAAAGTGCGTTTCGGCTGATAATTTTGGAAGGGTTTCACATTCACAAAACATTCTTATGTCTTCTAACGACATGGTATATCTCATATATGCCTATGTTTCAAAGTAATATATTTCGTAATGCAGCTTATAAAAATTCGACAGTAGAAAATAACGTGTAAGTGGCCAAAATTAATTTTTAGTAAACAAGTGCAGAGTATGTTTGAAACGTTGTGTGTGTGTGTGGGATGCCGTACGGTTATATTTTAATATTTATAATTATGGTAGACCTATCTTTGTTAGGTCTATGTGGAATCCGACGTTATCTGGGTAAAGAAGACATGTATTTTGAAAGAGGTAGGTGATGGTTGGAATGCTTCTGTGTTATGAACATTTGATAAATATTTGTATATTTATCGAATCTGTTTTTAAACAAATTTAAAGAGTAACGGCGCGCAAAGGATTACTTTTTTACTCGTTGTTTAGTGTCCTACTGGTAATTTAGTTAGGTTTTTTAAAGAGTTAGGTTTTGTCAGCAATTTTTCCTAGTTCTAGTTTGATGCTGGACGTTTTAAGAGTGAAGTGTACAATTTAGGGTAAAGAAATAACTTCATACAGTGGTAAGCTGATTAAGCATTTATTTAGGATAGCTGTGAAGACGCGTTTCAGTGTGGGACTTTTTCTGTCATTGTTTCGTGCAAGTACATTGCCAGAGACGGGGACCTGTTTCTGAGGTTTTCATTGGCTGACGTCTGTGACGCGCCGAGGTATAGGCAAGGGTAATAGGCAGAAGTACATGTTACTTCTGGGCTTGGAACAGGTAAGACGCTACATATGTGTAATGGTATGTTTTTATTCGTTTGTTGCCGCTTTGCTGTTTTCTAATTGTAGGTGGTTTATTTTTTGGTAAGGTTTTTTTAAAATATTTTTGTTTGGCTATGGGTAATACAGCTTGAGTAGCTAAAGCGTCTGTCTGTGCGGTGTTAAATGTGCCAGTAAGTGTAGTTTTTACGGTGGCCATTTTATGCTTAATATTTTTGTTAAGGATTTGCACATGTATACGGAAGGAAGATAGAATGGGATCATCGTGTGCTCATAGTTGAAATGGGACTGACACGGAAATATGCTTTTATGCAGTTAAATTGTATTTGTTTAGCGCACTGTCAAAATAATAAATTGTGTAAAGGTGATTTAAATTATTACCGATCATGTAGGGCTATGCTGTAACGTAACGTATTTTGTAATGCAGCCGATAATTTGGCAGCAGTAAATGACGTGTAAGTGGACAAAATTAATTTTAGTAAACAAGCGCAGAGTATGTTTTAAACGTTGTGTGTGTGTGTGGGATGCCGTACGGTTATATTTTAATATTTATAATTATGGTAGACCTATCTTTGTTAGGTCTATGTGGAATCCGACGTTATCTGGGTAAAGAAGACATGTATTTTGAAAGAGGTAGGTGATGGTTGGAATGCTTCTGTGTTATGAACATTTGATAAATATTTGTATATTTATCGAATCTGTTTTTAAACAAATTTAAAGAGTAACGGCGCGCAAAGGATTACTTTTTTACTCGTTGTTTAGTGTCCTACTGGTAATTTAGTTAGGTTTTTTAAAGAGTTAGGTTTTGTCAGCAATTTTTCCTAGTTCTAGTTTGATGCTGGACGTTTTAAGAGTGAAGTGTACAATTTAGGGTAAAGAAATAACTTCATACAGTGGTAAGCTGATTAAGCATTTATTTAGGATAGCTGTGAAGACGCGTTTCAGTGTGGGACTTTTTCTGTCATTGTTTCGTGCAAGTACATTGCCAGAGACGGGGACCTGTTTCTGAGGTTTTCATTGGCTGACGTCTGTGACGCGCCGAGGTATAGGCAAGGGTAATAGGCAGAAGTACATGTTACTTCTGGGCTTGGAACAGGTAAGACGCTACATATGTGTAATGGTATGTTTTTATTCGTTTGTTGCCGCTTTGCTGTTTTCTAATTGTAGGTGGTTTATTTTTTGGTAAGGTTTTTTTAAAATATTTTTGTTTGGCTATGGGTAATACAGCTTGAGTAGCTAAAGCGTCTGTCTGTGCGGTGTTAAATGTGCCAGTAAGTGTAGTTTTTACGGTGGCCATTTTATGCTTAATATTTTTGTTAAGGATTTGCACATGTATACGGAAGGAAGATAGAATGGGATCATCGTGTGCTCATAGTTGAAATGGGACTGACACGGAAATATGCTTTTATGCAGTTAAATTGTATTTGTTTAGCGCACTGTCAAAATAATAAATTGTGTAAAGGTGATTTAAATTATTACCGATCATGTAGGGCTATGCTGTAACGTAACGTATTTTGTAATGCAGCCGATAATTTGGCAGCAGTAAATGACGTGTAAGTGGACAAAATTAATTTTAGTAAACAAGCGCAGAGTATGTTTTAAACGTTGTGTGTCTGTGGCATGGCGTTCGGTTATTTTAACATTTATAATTATGATAGACCTATCTTCGTTTAAAGTTAGGACTAAGTCGATTCCGACTTTATCGGGGTAAGTAAGAAATGTATTTTGAAAGGCGTAGGTGATGCTTGAAATGCCTCTGTGTTATGAAAATTAGACAAGTCTTTATTTTTATAAACATTTAAAGTATAACGGCGCGAACACGATTAATGTTATAGCAGTTGGTCAGTGTCGCAGTAGTAAATTGCTAGTGTTATCTTTTAAAGAGTCTGGTTTAAAGCAGCAGCTGCATTCATTTTTATAATCGGCGTTTCATAGCTCGTCGAGTAAGGAGAGTATCTCTCGCTATTGCTGCATGTGCAGCCGGTGTATATTTTTGCGGATTTTACGGACGTTTAGCATGCGACTGACTTAGTGTTAACGTTGTGATTTACTTGTTTGTTTATGCCTGTGTAGCTGTATCGATAATGCACATCTGAGAAGTGCTGTAAAATCCGCGACTGAACAGTGGACGTATATTTGTTTAGTAGACGCCTTAGTGTAGTAAGATGTACAAGTGAAGTGTAGTGCAGTAGGCATACAGATCGGTCAAGTAAGGCAACGAATGGTCAGTTATGACTGCAGCAGTGTACGCTACATATGGATAAAATTAACTGGAAAGGGAATATGACGCGATGTCTTCGTGTTTACGGACTGTAGCAGCTCCAAAATAAAAACCGATGTGCGACAAATGTTCGTATGGCTGCATTACGTCACAGCGATGTTTGTACAGTGCACTTTTGTCAGTCGTCTGTAAATGTGAATGTACTGCGTAGATTTTAAAGTAAAAACGTAATTTATATTTTGCTAGTTATGTAAACTGTTCAGAAAGAAACTTAATACTAACGGACTGCTTGGAATAATGCATTTAAAAATGTTTTTGTGTGCAAGTTTATCACTGTCTTGCATATGCTAATGAAATGTGTGCTCATGTCCGTTAACTGATGTGTCTTGTCTTTATAGGCTTTGAAGAGCTCTGACATCAGAGGGATTGAAGGTGAATATGTTGAAGCTGATGTTTCAGAATGCCTGTGGACAGCGTCCACCAAGTGTACATGGTGTTTTCAATAAAGACTGACTATTGGGAAATGTTGATGCTATGAACGTCGTCTGTCATTTTTCTCTACAGATTTCTGCTGGACTAACATTTCAGAGGAAAAAGTGATAAACGGTAGAGAAGTCAGCATTGCCACTACATTAATTTGCTATAGGAATAGAATCATAGTATTTTAGAGGTGATTGTGTTACTGCTTTATATGTGAGTTGTTAAAATCTTAACCTGATTTAAAATAACCCAGGGTTTTGGGTTAAGGTATATGGACAGGAAGACTATTCCATATTCTAACTATATGATGTGTGAAGAAGTGCTCCCTTCAGTGCACTGAGTATCAGTGGGATGAGTAATTTGTAGCATTTTTAATAAATTTCATTAGAGTGACACACAAAATTGGAATACATGTTAGAAACATTTACATGAGATAGTGTTGTTGTGAAACTTGTTCATGTGTAATATTGATGTTTTACAGTGTGAGTTTGCAGGTAAGTCGTATACATTTCTGTGATTTTAAGACTTACAGTGATAGATTTATTGTAGGGTAAGTAATGCTTTTTCAACTGTTGAATTTAGTGTGTAAATTGTGGTTTACTGGCCAGACACTTTAACATTTATTTAGCTGCATTACTGATTTGTAACCAGGTGAGAAAGGTGTCAGTGTACGTTCTCACAGAAAAAACAGCATTGGAACTGCTTTTGGCAGAACATATTGAAGTTACAATTACAATTTGGTGGTCACTAATACTTCCTGACTTACTACAGAATGCAGTTTACAACAATGAAATGTGTCATCTGCGATTAAGCTATATGGGACATTGTGACATAGCAGGGGCCAGCTAATGGTGCATTCGATTATTTCTCTCCAACTCGAAATGAAATTCGATGAAAACTTCACGAAAAATGTCACTTCCCCTCGGAAACACACCTCTTTTATGATGTTGGTGTCGGACAGAATTTTCTTGTCCAGGTTGCCCCTGTGATGTAATTTCAACATGGCGGCTTACACGCTGAACAGTAATTCTATTTTATAAATATTTAGACATGTTTATTTTGTTAAATGTATCATAAATTATAAATGATTATATGATTTTGATTATAAATGTAATGACATGTTTTCATTTTGGAGAATATAGTATCGTAGCAGCAATATCAGATTTTTACCGGACTTGTAAGTGTCTTTCGTTTATAGTATGCCTCTTGAGAAAAGAATATTACTATGACTTTACTTAGGGGGCAGCGTGTGGCCTTGTAATCAGAAGGTCGCAGGTTCGAACCCAGTCCTTGAGCAAGCCCCTTAACCCCCAGCTCCCTGGGCGCCGCTACAGGTGGCAACCCTTTGCAGACAACTTCCTCTATGAAAAAAAAAGAGGAAGTTGTGGGAGACGTAAAGACAATTTCCCTACAGGGATCAATAAATAAATCTATTATTATTATAGTATTTGATGAACCTTTCAATGTGGTTTTACTAGTTTGTGTTTGTTGTTTGTTTGTGTCTCAGGTAAAATAATCTTACTCCAAAACTGCTACAATATAAAGCAACAACACACAGCAGTACAGTTTATGGAGGCAGCCATGTTTGTTCCCTGATGTAGTAGCAGTGACGGGTGATTGTCAATTGGAATTTCGAATTGGAGAGAGAAAAGAACGCACCATAATTTGGCTGTGGGGGAGCAGTGTTTAGGGGCGGTACCTTGCTGGTCAGTGATTCAAAGCAAAACTGTTTCAATTTAAAAGTGCGCATCCCTCACCATTAGCATGTATAAGAATGTCATGGTATCAGAGCAAAGTAAAGTTGCAAACAAATGTGCCTTGTGTTTTTCTTTTTTCGCCCTGTTTGTCTGCAGATGCCTCGCACCAAGGCGTCCCGACGTTCAGCAGCAGCAAAGAAAAGGCTGATGGACCGGAACGTTGTGGCTAAGACTCATGACGGGGTTATGCCATTTCCCCCCTCCCGGAATACCAAAATGGCTCTGACCGTGACTAATCTGACTAGCCACAACCAACAGACTGATTCCGCTGCTGCTGCCGTCCATGTCGTGGCTAAGACTCATGACAGGGTTATGCCATTTCCCTCCTCCTGGAATAACAAAATGGCTATGACTGTGACTGCTTCGACAAGCCACGACCAACAACCTGACCAGGCCACACAGCCACGGCCTGTGTCTGTCATGGCTATGACTGATGACGGGGTTACGCCTTATCCCCCCTCTCGGAATTCCAAAAAGCTCCCGACTGTGACTTTCCCAACGAGCCATGACCACCGGGTTCCCACCCTGGGTGCCATTTGTACGACAGATGACGAGTTGTTTGTGCCTTCTCTTTACAAAGACAAGGCTTCGACTGACGAGGTGCAGCCACCTCATAAAAGAAAGGCTGCAACTATGAGACCATCCAAAAAACTATGCAAACGACCATCCAATAAATGCAAACGACCATCCAGTACAGCACTGCAAGTGCCCGTTCAATTGCCCATTCCATTGTCCATTCAACTTTCCATTCAATTCTCAAAACGCTTGTCAAAACCCTTGTCAAAACGCTTGTCAAAACCCTTGTCAAAGTCTGAATCAAAACTTACCCTTGATCAACAACAGCATGTGAACTGTATAACTACATCTGTATCTACTGATTTTCCTCAGGCATGTACAGTGAGAGGATCCTTCCACCAAGGACACCCACGATTTGGAGTCAACAGTAACAAGCAGTGTGTTGCTAATAGTTTGATTGCTACACTAATGTGTAAAGTAAAGAACATCTTAAGCTGGTCAGTCACCGACATTGATCAAGTGCTGCTGAATGGAGATGACCTCTACAGTGCCATGAGAGACGCTGGGAGAATTCAAGATGCTTCTGGGTATCTGTTTGTTAGAGATCTACCAACAGAGTACACATTGAATGGTCATAAATTTCAAATAAACTACCACGATGACATGTTTGTTGGCTTGTTTGGTGTAACTGAATATGGAGATATGGGTGACATTCTCATGTCAGTTGATCAAGCGGTAAGAGCAGCATTCTCACAGTATGATGCGTGTCTTTTTAGTCTTAAAGTAAATACATGTGCCATCATTAAGCAAGGGTCATGGTATGTGGTGATGGACTCGCATTCCCGACAAGGAGATGGAGCAAGCAATGCATCAGGAAGAAGTATATTGGTGTACCACTCTACCATAGAGTCTTTGCTAGACCATGTGAATACCCTAGGACTGTCCTTAGAAGCAATAGGGGAGCAGTTTGAGATTACAGCTGTGACTGTGACCAGTTCAAGCATCCTTCAACAGCTTCCAGATGGTAACTCCTCAGCTGACCAGTTTCCAAGCACGTCAGAGACCCGGTGTGATGTGGTAAGGCCAAATGTGACAGATGATGTGCAACATGAGGATGATGTTGTTTTTATCAGTGAGCTATGCAGCGAGCAGTTTATCTTCTGTCCTTTGACAACACGACAGCAAAGAAGCCTATCCTGTAAGCTAGGTGTGGTGTACATTGATCATGGTCATGTAAACATAGCTGCAGAGTTTCCAATGGGTGCTCCCTGCAGAACGGTGCCGATCACTGGTGATGGTAACTGCTTTTTCAGATCTCTGGCTTTTGCTATTACTGGAAGTGAGAAAGAACACAGGAAAATTAGGCGTGCTATTGTTTCTCACATACTAAGAAATGAATCCAGGTATGTTGCTTGTCTTAGACATGGTCACTCTTCTGTAAGTGAGTATGTGGACACATCCCGAATGAAATATGTTGGTACTTGGGCTTCTGAGGTAGAGATTCAAGCTGCCGCTGATCTGCTTGGTGTGCATATTTTCACATATTCTGATAACAAATGGTTGAAATACTCCACATGTCTTGGTTCTCATACTGATCAGACAGGTATATACCTGAAACATTGCAATGAGTCACATTATGAGGCTGTAACTTGTGTGACCAGGCGTGATGCTGAGGGTTGTGCCACAGGATGTTCTCAGATTCAAAACACACCATCAGAGAGTGCATCAAATCGTCGAAAACTGGAACGAGAAAAAAGACGGTATGAAGTAAGTACGGCATACAAGGAGGAACAACTTGATAGAAGCATAAAGCGCTATCGTGAGGATGAAGTGTACAGAGAGCATGTGAAACAGTCAAGTATAAGTAAGTACGCAACAGACATGGGGCACCGCAAACATGTACAGCAGTCAAGTGTGACTAAGTATGCCACAGACACTGAACATCGGCAACGCGTGCAGCAGTCAAGTGTGACTAAGTATGTGACAGACACTGAACATCGGCAACGTGTGCAGCAGTCAAGTGTGACTAAGTATGCCACAGACACTGAACACAGGCAACGTGTGCAGCAGTCAAGTGTGACTAAGTATGCCACAGACACTGAACACAGGCAACGTGTGCAGCAGTCAAGTGTGACTAAGTATGCCACAGACACTGAACACAGGCAACGTGTGCAGCAGTCAAGTGTGACTAAGTATGCCACAGACACTGAACACAGGCAACGTGTGATGCAGTCAAGTGTGACTAAGTATGCCACAGACACTGAACACAGGCAACGTGTGATGCAGTCAAGTGTGACTAACTATGCCACAGACACTGAACATAGGCAACACGTGCAGCAGTCAAGTGTGACTAAGTATGCCACAGACACTGAACACAGGAAACGTGTGCAGCAGTCAAGTGTGACTAAGTATGCCACAGACACTGAACACAGGCAACGTGTGCAGCAGTCAAGTGTGACTAAGTATGCCACAGACACTGAACACAGGCAACGTGTGAAGCAGTCAAGTGTTGATAGATACAAAACAAATAGCTCTTTTGCTGCTTCAGTAAAAAGGAGAAATATTGAGACACGGATGAAAAAGAAGGATAAAAGAAAAGATATTGAGTATGTGACTGAACAGTTCAAAGAGAAAATAAATAGAGGACCTGAATACATTTGCTCAGTCTGTCATCGAATGTTGTTTAAGCACCAAGTTGTGATATGCAGAAAAGGTGAATATTTGAGAAAATCACAGGCAGTTGCAGTACTGGCATCGCAGTGCATCACTGATACATACTTGCACAAATGTATAGATACTTGTTCTGACAATTGTAGAAATCTGATTGGCCCTACAGGTTCATTGTGGATTTGTCACACATGTCATAGAAAGATTCTTGATGGAAAAATGCCAGGAGAGAGTGTCATAAACTGTCTATCTGTAGACCCAATACCTGCTGAGTTGAAGTGTCTAAATTCTTTGGAACAGCATCTGATTAGTATACATATTCCTTTCATGAGAATTGTGTCTTTGCCAAAAGGTGGGCAAAATGGTGTTCATGGCCCTGTGACTTGTGTCCCGTCTAGCATTCCAAATGTAGCTCAAGCTTTACCAAGAGTGAACGATGATGACCTTATGATTCGTGTGAAGTTGAAGCGCAAGTTAACTTACAAAGGGCATTACAAATATGAATTTGTGCATCCAGAAAAAGTAAAGAAGGCTTTAATGTATCTTACAGAGAATAACAAATTTTACACAAATGTGCAGTTCAATGATGACTGGATTAATCCATTACAGAAAACTGAAGACGTACCTCCTGATGTAAGTAACATACATGCAGATGAAGAGCATACTGAACATAACATGGAGGATGAGGACATGGATGAAACTTTGCATGATAGACAACAACATGGCATGTACATGGATACGTGTCTTCAACCTGTAGACATAGCACAAGAGATCCTAGATCAGCACTTTAATGGAATTATGTCTATGGCACCCGCAGAAGGAAACAATCCAGTGAGGCTTTTGACTGATGAATCTAATGAGGCTAAATGTTTTCCAGTCCTTTTCCCAAAAGGCACAGGCACATTTCATGAGAGAAGGAAGGAAAAACTAACATTGTAGGTATTTAAATACAAGAATCCTTAATGCCGATGGACGGTTTGCAAAAAACTTAGACTATATTTTTTATGGGCAATATTTATCTGAGCTTCAGCAAGTTGTCTCAAATGTATCTATTGCTGTAAGAAAAGGCTATGATTCATGGGATAAGTGTCCTGTCACATCAGAAACCTTGACAGACAAGGACTCTCTACAAAGGATGTTCAATTTTGATGAAGGTTACAAATTTCTGCGACCCATCAGAGGCACCCCTGTTTTTTGGCAAAGTGTCCAGAAAGATTTGTTTGCGATGGTAAGACAGCTTGGTATTCCAACATGGTTTTGCTCCTTTTCCTCTGCTGATTTACGCTGGACAGAACTGATGACTGCAATCTTCAAACAAGATGGCATAGATGCATCAAGTGCTGAGCTCGGCTGGTCAGAAAGATGTGCACTGTTGAAAAACAACCCTGTGACAGCTGCCAGAATGTTTGACTATCGATTCCACTGCTTCCTGAAAGATGTGATCATGTCAGAAGCACAGCCCATTGGCAGAATAGTTGATTACTTCTACCGAGTAGAATTTCAGCAACGAGGATCACCTCACACTCACTGTTTGTTTTGGGTGGAAGATGCACCTAAGGTTGGTAAAGATGATGAAGATGAAATATCAGCTTTCATTGATCAGTATGTCACATGCGAAATGCCAGATGATGATGATGAAATGTATGAAATTGTATGTAGCGTACAGCAACATAGTAAGCGGCACTCAAAAACATGCAAGAAAAAGGGTAAAACTTGTAGATTCAATTTCCCACGTCCTCCAAGCAACAAAACATTTGTGTCATCATGCAAACTTGGAAATGGTGAGACAGACGGACAGCCCCTGAAAAAAGAAGTAGCAGAGGCCATTATGAAAACAGTGAAGGACGCTGTACTAAATCCTGACATGAACTTTGACTCTGTTGATTCTTTATTTGGTACAATTGGCATAAATCAGGAAATATTTGAAGCTGCATACTCAAGAATCACAAAGAAAACTACTATTGTTCTTAAGAGGAGACCATGTGATGTTTGGCTGAACCAATATAACAGAGACCTTTTACGCTGTTGGAATGCAAACATGGACATTCAGTTTGTGGTTGATGCATATTCATGTATTGTGTACATCATTTCCTACATTTCCAAAGCTGAGAGAGAGATGGGACTGCTACTGGCAAATGCCCAAAAAGAGGCCACCCAGCAAGGTAACCTTGATGCAAAAGAAGCTCTTCGGCAACTTGGCAGTGTTTTCTTGCACAATCGTGAAGTTTCAGCTCAGGAAAGTGTTTATCGCTTGACTAACATGAGGTTGAAAGAGGGATCACGAAAGGTGCAATTTATCCCAACCGGACAGCATGTGGTGAAAATGAGCCTTCCACTGAACGTGATACGGAAGAAAGCTGAGTGTGAGAATGAGGATGATCAGGGTATTTGGATGAATAGTATCACTGATCGATATAAAGCCAGACCAAAAACAGAGGAGTTTTCAGGAATGTGCTTGGCAAGGTTTGCATCTGAGTACAGAATATTATCTAAATCTCAGAGTTCATGCAATGGAAGTGTTGAGCTGGACAGAAAACTAGGATTTATGAAGAAAAGGACACGCAGTGATGCAGCTGTTGTTCGGTATGTTCGCTTTTCACCCACAAAGGACCCTGAAAAATATTACCACAGCATTTTGCAACTTTTTCTACCGCATTATATGGACGGCCAGCTGAAACCATCTAGTTTTAGCAGTTACCAGGAATTCTATGAAACTGGGTTTGTGAGGTTTTCTGATGATGAATTGCATTCAGTGAAACTGGTTGTAGACTCAAATATGGCAACGTTTGAAAAGGAATCAAAAGCAATAGAGAAAGCTGAGGAAGACCTACAGTTGCATGGTGCGATGGAAGATGCTTGGTCAGAGATTTGTCCGGAGACTGAACGTGAACGGTTAGAGTGTCTTGCCAGCAAATCAAGTGCAACGCCAGAAATGAGAGAACAACGTGATGAGATACCAGATTTGTTACCAAGACCTACTCGCCATATGTTCCAGGAGAATCCTTGTGGTATGTCCAGGCAGGAAGCATTGGCTTTGCTTCGCTCACTGAACAAGAAGCAGTCTGAGATCTTTTACAAAATACGAAGCTGGTGTTTACAGAAGACACGTGGTGAAAATGCAGAACCATTTCATGTCTTCATATCTGGACCTGGAGGTGTGGGCAAGTCTGTCTTAATCAAAGCAATACATTATGAGGCATCTCGTATCTTGTCAAAGTTGTCAGATAACCCGGATGAGAGACATGTGTTACTGACTGCTCCAACTGGGGTTAGTGCCTACAACATCAACGCAGCGACGATACACACCTGTTTCCACATTGCAACAGATGTAAAGCTCCCGTACGAACCACTTGGAGATGAAAAAATAAATTCATTGAGAGCTGAACTGGGAAAGCTGCAGATATTAATTATCGATGAAATTTCAATGGTTGATCACAAACTGCTGTCATATATTCATGGGAGATTGAGACAAATCAAGCAAATTGGAGATTATTCTGCTTTTGGTAATGTCTCAATAGTTGCTGTTGGAGACTTCTACCAGCTTTCTCCTGTGAAAGGAAAACCTTTGTATACTGAGCCTAAAGGTGTCAATCTATGGCAGAATCATTTTGCTTCAGTGGAGCTGACGGACATCATGAGACAGAAAGATATGGACTTTGCACAGTTGCTGAATCGGCTAAGGAAACTCAAAAGGGGTGATTCGATGCTAGAGGAAGACATTACTATGCTAAAACAATGTATGACAGGCCAAGGACAAGAAAGTACTGCTCTTCATATTTATGCAACCAATGATCAAGTTGATCAGCATAACTATCACATGCTCCGTAAGATATGTGCAGACCCCGTCATCATTCATGCTCAGGATTTTGAAAGGGTTGCTGGAACTGGTAGACTGCAGAGGAAAGATGGACATCATGCAAAAGTTAGCAAGACATGTTTGGCAGAATCACTTCATATTGGTGTCAATGCACGGGTAATGCTGCTGAAAAACATTGATGTTTCAGATGGCCTGGTAAATGGTGCATTCGGTACAGTCAGTGACGTGTGCTTTGATACTGATGAGGATTTTCCATCTGAAATATACGTAACATTTGACAATGAAGCAGCTGGAAAGGCACTCAGGGGAAAGAAGCTATGCCTAAAACCAGGGTTGGACAAAGCTACACAAATCAAACCGGAGGAAGAGAGAGTGACAAACAGTGGTGGGACACGACGTCAGTTTCCATTGAAGTTAGCTTGGGCTTGTACAGTGCACAAGGTACAAGGTCTGACGGTGGATAAGGCTGTTGTATCACTGAAGAAGATATTTGCAGCTGGACAGGCATATGTAGCATTAAGCCGTGTGAGTTCTCTTAAAGGCCTTATAATAGAAGACTTCAAGGAAAGTGTTATATATGCAAAACAGGACATTGAGAGTGCAATGCAAAGCATGCCTGCATTTATTGAACCTGTCATGGAAGTTCCATCATTATGTAAGATTCTACTGCATAATGTTGAAGGACTTTCATGTCACCTGGATGACCTAAACCAAGACAAAAGGTATATGGAAGCTGATATCATCTGTTTGACAGAGACATGGTTAAATTCAAAGGAAGTCACAGAAGACGTACAGCTGCCTGGATTTACATACCATGGGAAACCCAGACATCTGGCATATGATGGTAGTGATGCTCTCTTTGCTGAATTGAAGAAGCAGCAACATGGTGGTGTGGGTGTGTATTATAAAGAACATACCAACTGTACTGTGACTGATGTGCAGTGCGTGAACATTGAGTGCGTGCAGTTCAGTGTGGGCCTACTAAGAACAACAGTCTTGGTAATATACAGACCACCCTCATATAATCTGGCAATCTTTCAGAAAAACCTGATGCAGTTGATCACTCGGTTGGACAGTGTGGAAGGCGGGAAAATCATCATGGGCGACTTCAATGAAAATCTTCTGGCAGTAAGTACAATCGCTAATTTTATGGAAGAACATGGGTATACTCAACTTGTCGAAGAAGCAACCACTAGGAAAGGCACTTTGATTGATCATGTGTATGTGAAAGACATCGTGACAAACAGCATCTCTGTTTCAGTAATGCCGACGTATTTTAGCCATCATGAATGTGTAGCACTACATTATCTCTAAGAAACTGTATAAAAACATTATCTGTAGGAAACTGCATAAAGAAACATAATACATTTTGTGCTGGAGTGATAGTTTTCTGGAGGCGTGCGCCTCAGGGGGCTGGCACTGGGGCTGGCTCTTGGGAGGGTGCAACTTACCGTCAGGAGTTGGAAGTGCGGCTGGTGTTTAGGGGGCTAGCACTGCAGGTAGGGCTCATATCGGGCTTTGGGCGGCTAAAGCCGACCTTCAGGAGGCTGCCACTGTGCCTAGGGCTGGCAACACGCATGGGGGGGGCTGTGGTGGGCTTCATGGTGCTGGCACTGGGGCTAGGGCAGGGGAGGCTATAGGTTGGCCTGGGGGCTGATGCTGAGGATTGGGGTTGGGTGGGGTGCTTGGGTGACCACTACGTGTAGGGCTAAGCTTACAGGAGGGTCGCTGGGGCTGAGCTTCAGGAAGCAGGAGTTTGGGGCTAGGTGTGGGGGGGCAGGTATAGAGCAGCTGGCTCTGGGGCTCAGTGTGGGGACTAGGGCAAGATTAGCACAGAGCAAGCAATGTGGGCTTTAAAAAGGGAGGCGATGTGCCCTGTCAAGTTGCTCAGAACAGCATTACAACAAAATTTTTTGATGTTATGAATTTTCCAAAAAAGAAAATGAATTATACATGTGCTATGATTTAATTGACTTTTTTATTCATGAAATTTATTATTGTGTATTTAAAAATCTTCTGTTATGAGTCAGTACAGTGCACTGAACCTCTTTACAAAGCACCACAGCATTTTGGAAAATGTAAATGTGTAGTTCTGTATATAAAATGGAATATATAATTACAATGAAATTAATGTAAGTAAATGTACCATCAGATGTAGACACTATAGAACTAATGTCTTGCACTACAAAATGTGCTGAGAAGGCACAGAATGTCACTGAAACACCATGGAAGGCTTTGCTGAAAAAGAATAGTGAGAGGGCGAAGAGGCACAGACATCTATGGGCCAAGGTAAGACTTCATACTGACATCTGTCTGTATAGTGTTGTACAGTATAGTTTCACACTGTAAAACGAAATGTTAGACATACATACACTTTGACTGTATTGTGGCATTTTATATATGATGCAGTTTTTGGAGTAATGTGTATGTTTTGTATATTTTTGTTTTACAGCACTTCACACAGCTAAAATGAAGTAATGCTGAACAGTCATGCATGTGGATGAGCTAAGATCTAACTGGGAAAGCTGGCCAGTGTGTGAGAAATGTTCATCTAGGTACAGTGGATGTGCCACAACTAGGTGGGCAAAGCAAAGGTGCGTGAGTGACAGTCTCTCACTTAACATCTGTGTCTTAGTTAAGCTACCACAGTTTGCAATGTAACAGCTTATACATTAGCTAACTAAGCATTGTCAGAACTCTCTACTACATTGTTATAATCCATATTTCAACCTCCCTTTTCCTATTGATAACCTTAGGTCACCAATGCAGAACTGTCATATGCCACCCTGAGGACCAAACCAAGGGACATCTGTCTGTCCAAGCTCTACTGTACTGCATTCTCCGTTCTACGGCCCTAGATTGGGAGTGTGACACATCGCACTGAATGCTACATGGCCACAGCAGCATGCACTGACCTTGTGAGTTTGCCTTTTTCAAAGGTTTCTTCCTCTTTGCTGTAGTTTTAGTTTCACTCTGTCAGTGTGTATCTAACTTATATGCTGGTTTGTGGTTTTAATCTTTCTTCTAGCACGTGCTGTTCATGTTACTGACCCCATGGCCACCATGTCAAGTTTCCATAACACATCACACTGCCTCCTGCATGGGAACAATGAGATGGGCAGCCTTGTGAGTTTGCCTCATTCAAAGATGTTTTTCTCTATGAAGGACTCTTACTTTGCAACCGTCAGTGTCTGGTTGCCTCACATACAGCTGTCTGGTTTTACTCTCTTCTCCAGTGCCTTACCTTGATGTCACTGATGCCATACCCAGCACATCAAGTGTCCCTGCAGCCGTTTTGCTGATGAGCAAAGCCTTCTCTAATGGACTCAAACACTGCACATAGATCACATGACTATGCTGTCTCACAGTTTTTTTCTAGTGCTTTTATTTAATTTTATCTATATTTTTATCTATCTATCTATCTATCTCTCATATATGAATTTATTTCTATGTGTATTCATTCAGTTCTTTTCACTTTTACTGGGCAGTACCCACACTTTAATCATGTGTCCTAACATTCATGTACTGGGAAACATGTTGTAGAATTCAGTCATGATGTCATAGTTCAATTGATATTAAAATAATGATTTATTTTTGTTTGTGATCCTTGTGTTCACCTACATTTCATTGTATATTCAGATGAGCCTCTAAAAACAATGACACAAACCTAAATGTCTGGTTAAGACAAATGTAGTTTCTTGTAATTTTAAAATGTGTGTAATTTGTTTTCTACTGTGCCTCTAAGAAATAATAATAAAGATTATAATTAATGTTACAGTTGTCATTCTTAAGCATTTTAAATACACATGTAAATATCAGAATCAGTTTGAATTAGGGCACTTCCATCAGACAGTGAAAAAAACCACATACAAAAAGTATGTCAATGCCATAACCAACATTTAAGAAATATCACACCAAAATGTCACAGTAAATAGCTATAATGTATAATATTACCATGTACCATACATGTAGTAACTGGTCTGGCAGTTTGACTTCTCCTATTAGCAGAAACAGCCTAACCATGCTAATATAGGACTTCATGTAGAACCGTTCGTTGGAGTGACTGACCCCAAAACAATGTGTGATTTCTATTAGATGTATTAGTAGGTAGACATCTAATATTCTAGATATCTTATACACCTAATGTTCTAAGTCTAGATCTTACACATTAAGCTTAGTTTATACTGCCTGTGTCACCATAGGCTGTGTTGCATATTCAGAACAGCAGTGCTCATTAGAGTGACTGCTGCATAAAGCAGCAGTAAAATCATGCTTTGTAACCAGTTCTTTTAGACATCAGAAGGCATGAAAATATTGATTGGCATTTTATAAATAGAGAATTGACTCCACCTGCTGACTAATTTATTACAAAATTGCAATTGCTGCAGTTTACACAGCCTGAAGTATAATTGAAGGCTGATGAATTTGTAAAAGTCAAATGGCAGGAAAGTAAAAGGAAATTGAAAATATGGACTCAGATGAAGGAGAGGGTGATTAATCTTTAAATATTTGATGGAAAATAAGGATATTTCAGCTGAATTAACTAAGGTGGGTCTTAGACATATATGAACAGTGGCTGTAGCGCCCCCATTTGACTGATCGGCACCAAAGTTGGTGGGTCTCTCTGGGATGTTACAGTAGAAATGTTTAGTTAGGATAAGAAAAAGGGTGGATGAGAAACAGGAGGAAAATGTAATTGCATCTGCTTAGGAGAAATATCACCAATGTAGATCTGTCTGGTGAAGTGCCTGAGCTTGACTGAATATATGGTTTGGGATGATGGCATATGAACAGTGGCTGTAGCGCCCCTGTTTGACTGATCGGCACCAAAGTTGGTGGGTCTCTGTGGGAGGCCGTGCTACATTAGTGGGTAAAATTTGGTGAGAATCGGATGAAGCATGCCTGAGATTTAGCTGTTTGATTGAAATAGGAATTGAAATAGTTTGGCCAGCAGGTGGAGCCTGCGCTCCATGGATAAATTCTATTCAATATTTTTAGGCCTTCTCAGCCAAGTTTTATCTTAGACACATATGAACAGTCGCCATAGCGCACCCGTTTGACCGATCGGGATCAAAGTTGGAGGGTCTGTCTGTGGGCCAGTGCTACATTAGTGGGTGAAATTTTGTGAGGATTGGATGAAGCAAGCCTGAGATTTAGCTGTTTGATTGAAATCGGCTTATAAATGATGCAGGTTGGGTGTGGCTGGTGGCCATATTATACAGAAAGGTCAGGTATTTTTTAATAATCATCCCTAATGGCCATGTCTTGATTGACTTGACACCAGAATCACTTACATGGGGTGTAGATTGTTAAAGTTATAGGAATATTTCATTTAATCAGTTTTTAAATATCACAAGGGAATGCAGATGACTGTTATTATGCAATACATATATCTTGATTTGGCATGACTCACAGAACTTGAAGTACAAAGGATTTTGACCAGTAATATGAGACTTGAACAGAAATGAGATAAATGTCACTTTCACTGGTTTTGCAGGTTTAGAGACACATTTTGCATTGCTGTAACGCCCCCGTTTGACCAATCGGCACCAAGTTTGGAGGGCCCTTACCCACTACCGTCCTGGATGACATATTCAAGTTTGGTAGTGATTGGCTGAGGCAGGCCTGAGATACAGCTGTCTGATTGAAGTGGGCGTGGCACCTGTATGGTCTGGATGTGGCTGGTCGCCGTACCTTATAGAAAGTTTAGGATTTTTTGAATAATTGTATACCAGGACTGTCTCCTGATTTGAATGATACCAGATTTACATAGGTTGGTTGAAAATCCAAGGAGGTTAACGAAATGTCATGTTTTCAGACTCCTATAAAATACGCAAAAGCGGAAAGAGATAGGATGAAGTTCTACATGGCTTTGAATTTGGCATGGGCCAGTGCATTAGATAAGTAACAAATCTCAATTTTATCACTAACAGTTCAATAGAAATAAGCAGAAATGCAAATCCTGTCGCTGTAGCGCCCCCATGTGGACAATTGGTGTGGCCTTCGCAGGGATTGCTAGGGGTTAGGAGACAAATGTAGAAGCCTATTTTTGTTCAGATCAGCTGTTGTTAAGCCTGTCAAAGGCCTGTCAGAATGCTGCTTGATTTTGATTGGCTGATGGTGGCTATGGTTTTATGATTAATGACTGCCCTGATAGATTCCTGACCTCAGGCTTCAGAGTAGTACATGTATGCCAAATTTCATTTGGATCGGTCAAGGAAGTCAGGAGATATTGGCAGTTTTTAGTTGTAGCGCCCCCTATTGACGAAATGCGGCCCGCCTTCAACAGTGTCCCCAGAATGGGGTACGGAGATAGGATTTCAAATTTGGTGAAGGTAGGCTAAGGTATGGCCAAGTTATAACAGTCAGACCAATACTGGCTAAATTTACATAGACTTTGGGCGTGGCTCGTGGCCGTATGATAGACCAATATCAGGGTTATTTGAATTAGTATTCATCAGCTCAGAGACCTGATCGGTTTGATACCTCATTTGTCTGATTCCGTCAGACGGTGTAGGAATTACAAGCAAAAGTAGGTTTTGCAAATTATGCAAATTAGCAAAAAATCTAAGTAGGCGGAGCTTCATAGTCCAAATGGCAAGTTGGTAGGGCAAGGATGTCTCTATCAGAAGAAATATGAATTTCAATTATAGGACTAACAGGACAGGAGATATCAATCAAAACGCGTTAGGGGGCGCCACGGCGCCCCCATCTGGCCGACATGGTTGGATCGGATTATCTGAGTAGCGGGGAGGAATTGACATCATCCTACCAAGTTTCACAATTCTAGCACTTACGGTTTAGGCTGTACATTCAGTTCTAGGGCAGAAAAATAATAATAATAATAATAAATATAACTGCAAGCAGTGATAAGCGGTTCCAAAGCTAATGGAAAGAATAAGTGGGTGGAAATGGAGTACATGGAATAAAATGAAAAGTTCAATAATAATAGTACATAAAATAGAGACCGTAACTGCTGGGCAATGCATTTAAATAGTCAGAAAGTAGGAAATACTACTACGATAGCATGAGAAGCTAATGGACAGAATAAGTGGGTAGACATGGAGTACACAGCATAAAATGAAAAGTTCAATGGCATAAAATGAAAAGTTCAATAATAGGACATGAAATAGACTGTAATTGCTGGCCAATGCATTTAAATAGTCAGAAAGTAGGAAACAGTACTACAATAGCATGAGATCTGACATGTTGATGTTACAGTAGAAACGTTTAGTTAGGATAAGAAAAAGGGTGGATGAGAAACAGGAGGAAAATGTAATTGCACCTGCTTAGGAGAAATATCACCAATGTAGATCTGTCTGGTGAAGTGCCTGAGCTTGACTGAATATATGGTTTGGGATGATGGCATATGAACAGTGGCTGTAGCGCCCCTGTTTGACTGATCGGCACCAAAGTTGGTGGGTCTCTCTGGGAGGCCGTGCTACATTAGTGGGTAAAATTTGGTGAGAATCGGATGAAGCATGCCTGAGATTTAGCTGTTTGATTGAAATAGGAATTGAAATGGTTTGGCCAGCAGGTGGAGCCTGCGCTCCATGGATAAATTCTACTCAATATTTTTAGGCCTTCTCAGCCAAGTTTGCTCTTAGACACATATGAACAGTCGCCGTAGCGCCCCCGTTTGACTGATCGACATCAAAGTTGGAGGGTCTGTCTGTGGGCCAGTGCTACATTAGTGGGTGAAATTTTGTGAGGATTGGATGAAGCAAGCCTGAGATTTAGCTGTTTGACCTAAGGTGGATCTTAGGAGTATACAGATAGTGGCCATAGCACCCCCGTTTGACCGATCGGCATCAAAGTTTGAGGGTATGTCTGTAGACCAGTGCTACATAAGTGGATCAAATTTCGTGAGGATTGGATGAAGCAAGCCTGAGATTTAGCTGTTTGATTGAAATCGGCTTATAAATGATGCAGGTTGGGTGTGGCTGGTGGCCATATTATACAGAAAGGTCAGGTATTTTTTAATAATCATCCCTGACGGCAGTGTCTTGATTGACTTGACACCAGAATCACTTACATGGGGTGTAGATTGTTAAAGTTATAGGAATATTTCATTTAATCCGTTTTTAAATATCACAAGGGAATGCAGATGTCTGTTATTATGCAATACATATATCTTGATTTGGCATGACTCACAGAACTTGCAGTACAAAGGATTTTTACCAGTAACATGAGACTTGAACAGAAATGAGATAAATGTCACTTTCACTGGTTTTGCAGGTTTAGAGACACATATTGCATTGCTGTAGCGCCCCCGTTTGACCAATCGGCACCAAATTTGGAGGGCCCTTACCCACTACCGTCCTTGATGACATATTCAAGTTTGGTAGTGATTGGCTGAGGCAGGCCTGAGATACAGCTGTCTGATTGAAGTGGGCGTGGCACCTGTATGGTCTGGATGTGGCTGGTCGCCGTACCTTATAGAAAGTTTAGGATTTTTTGAATAATTGTATACCAGGACTGTCTCCTGATTTGAATGATACCAGATTTACATAGGTTGGTTGAAAATCCAAGGAGGTTAACGAAATGTCATGTTTTCAGACTCCTATAAAATACGCAAAAGCGGAAAGAGATAGGATGAAGTTCTACATGGCGTTGAATTTGGCATGGGCCAGTGCATTAGATAAGTAACAAATCTCAATTTTATCATTAACAGTTCAATAGAAATAAGCAGAAATGCAAATCCTGTCGCTGTAGCGCCCCCATGTGGACAATTGGTGTGGCCTTCGCAGGAATTGCTAGGGGTTAGGAGACAAATGTACAAGCCTATTTTTGTTCAGATCAGCTGTTGTTAAGCCTGTCAAAGGCCTGTCAGAATGCTGCTTGATTTTGATTGGCTGATGGTGGCTAGGGTTTTATGACTAATGACTGCCCTGATAGATTCCTGACCTCAGGCTTCAGAGTAGTACATGTATGCCAAATTTCATTTGGATCGGTCAAGGAAGTCAGGAGATATTGGCAGTTTTTAGTTGTAGCGCCCCCTATTGACGAAATGCGGCCCGCCTTCAACAGTGTCCCCAGAATGGGGTACGGAGATAGGATTTCAAATTTGGTGAAGGTAGGCTAAGGTATGGCCAAGTTATAACAGTCAGACCAATACTGGCTAAATTTACGTAGACTTTGGGCGTGGCTAGTGGCCGTATGATAGACCAATATCAGGGTTTTTTGAATTATTATTCATCAGCTCAGAGACCTGATCAGTTTTATACCTCATTTGTCTGATTCCGTCAGACGGTGTAGGAATTACAAGCAAAAGTAGGTTTTGCAAATTATGCAAATTAGCAAAAAATCTAAGTAGGCGGAGCTTCATAGTCCAAATGGCAAGTTGGTAGGGCAAGGATGTCTCTATCAGTAGAAATATGAATTTCAATTATAGGACTAACAGGACAGGAGATATCAATCAAAACGCGTTAGAGGGCGCCACGGCGCCCCCATCTGGCCGACATGGTTGGGTCGGATTATCTGAGTAGCGGGGAGGAATTGACATCATCCTACCAAGTTTCATAATTCTAGCACTTACGGTTTAGGCTGTACATTCAGTTTTAGGGCAGAAAAATAATAATAATAATAATAATCCTAAGAAAAACAATAAGGTTCCATAGCACTTCGTGCTTTGGAACCTTAAATATAACTGCAAGCAGTGATAAGCGGTTCCAAAGCTAATGGAAAGAATAAGTGGGTAGAAATGGAGTACATGGAATAAAATAAAAAGTTCAATAATAATAGGACATAAAATAGAGACCGTAACTGCTGGGCAATGCATTTAAATAGTCAGAAAGTAGGAAATACTACTACGATAGCATGAGAAACTAATGGACAGAATAAGTGGGTAGACATGGAGTACACAGCATAAAATGAAAAGTTCAATGGCATAAAATGAAAAGTTCAATAATAATAGGACATGAAATAGAGACTGTAATTGCTGGCCAATGCATTTAAATAGTCAGAAAGTAGGAAACAGTACTACTATAGCATGAGATCTGACATGTTGATGTTACAGTAGAAACGTTTAGTTAGGATAAGAAAAAGGGTGGATGAGAAACAGGAGGAAAATGTAATTGCACCTGCTTAGGAGAAATATCACCAATGTAGATCTGTCTGGTGAAGTGCCTGAGCTTGACTGAATATATGGTTTGGGATGATGGCATATGAACAGTGGCTGTAGCGCCCCTGTTTGACTGATCGGCACCAAAGTTGGTGGGTCTCTCTGGGAGGCCGTGCTACATTAGTGGGTAAAATTTGGTGAGAATCGGATGAAGCATGCCTGAGATTTAGCTGTTTGATTGAAATAGGAATTGAAATGGTTTGGCCAGCAGGTGGAGCCTGCGCTCCATGGATAAATTCTATTCAATATTTTTAGGCCTTCTCAGCCAAGTTTGCTCTTAGACACATATGAACAGTCGCCATAGCGCCCCCGTTTGACTGATCGACATCAAAGTTGGAGGGTCTGTCTGTGGGCCAGTGCTACATTAGTGGGTGAAATTTTGTGAGGATTGGATGAAGCAAGCCTGAGATTTAGCTGTTTGACCTAAGGTGGATCTTAGGAGTATACAGATAGTGGCCATAGCACCCCCGTTTGACCGATCGGCATCAAAGTTTGAGGGTATGTCTGTAGACCAGTGCTACATAAGTGGATCAAATTTCGTGAGGATTGGATGAAGCATGCCTGAGATTTAGCTGTTTGATTGAAATCGGCTTATAAATGATGCAGGTTGGGTGTGGCTGGTGGCCATATTATACAGAAAGGTCAGGTATTTTTTAATAATCATCCCTGACGGCAGTGTCTTGATTGACTTGACACCAGAATCACTTACATGGGGTGTAGATTGTTAAAGTTATAGGAATATTTCATTTAATCCGTTTTTAAATATCACAAGGGAATGCAGATGACTGTTATTATGCAATACATATATCTTGATTTGGCATGACTCACAGAACTTGCAGTACAAAGGATTTTTACCAGTAATATGAGACTTGAACAGAAATGAGATAAATGTCACTTTCACTGGTTTTGCAGGTTTAGAGACACATATTGCATTGCTGTAGCGCCCCCGTTTGACCAATCGGCACCAAATTTGGAGGGCCCTTACCCACTACCGTCCTTGATGACATATTCAAGTTTGGTAGTGATTGGCTGAGGCAGGCCTGAGATACAGCTGTCTGATTGAAGTGGGCGTGGCACCTGTATGGTCTGGATGTGGCTGGTCGCCGTACCTTATAGAAAGTTTAGGATTTTTTGAATAATTGTATACCAGGACTGTCTCCTGATTTGAATGATACCAGATTTACATAGGTTGGTTGAAAATCCAAGGAGGTTAACGAAATGTCATGTTTTCAGACTCCTATAAAATACGCAAAAGCGGAAAGAGATAGGATGAAGTTCTACATGGCGTTGAATTTGGCATGGGCCAGTGCATTAGATAAGTAACAAATCTCAATTTTATCATTAACAGTTCAATAGAAATAAGCAGAAATGCAAATCCTGTCGCTGTAGCGCCCCCATGTGGACAATTGGTGTGGCCTTCGCAGGAATTGCTAGGGGTTAGGAGACAAATGTACAAGCCTATTTTTGTTCAGATCAGCTGTTGTTAAGCCTGTCAAAGGCCTGTCAGAATGCTGCTTGATTTTGATTGGCTGATGGTGGCTAGGGTTTTATGACTAATGACTGCCCTGATAGATTCCTGACCTCAGGCTTCAGAGTAGTACATGTATGCCAAATTTCATTTGGATCGGTCAAGGAAGTCAGGAGATATTGGCAGTTTTTAGTTGTAGCGCCCCCTATTGACGAAATGCGGCCCGCCTTCAACAGTGTCCCCAGAATGGGGTACGGAGATAGGATTTCAAATTTGGTGAAGGTAGGCTAAGGTATGGCCAAGTTATAACAGTCAGACCAATACTGGCTAAATTTACATAGACTTTGGGCGTGGCTCGTGGCCGTATGATAGACCAATATCAGGGTTATTTGAATTAGTATTCATCAGCTCAGAGACCTGATCGGTTTGATACCTCATTTGTCTGATTCCGTCAGACGGTGTAGGAATTACAAGCAAAAGTAGGTTTTGCAAATTATGCAAATTAGCAAAAAATCTAAGTAGGCGGAGCTTCATAGTCCAAATGGCAAGTTGGTAGGGCAAGGATGTCTCTATCAGAAGAAATATGAATTTCAATTATAGGACTTATCAGGACAGGAGATATCAATCAAAACGCGTTAGGGGGCGCCACGGCGCCCCCATCTGGCCGACATGGTTGGATCGGATTATCTGAGTAGCGGGGAGGAATTGACATCATCCTACCAAGTTTCACAATTCTAGCACTTACGGTTTAGGCTGTACATTCAGTTCTAGGGCAGAATAATAATAATAATAATAATAAATATAACTGCAAGCAGTGATAAGCGGTTCCAAAGCTAATGGAAAGAATAAGTGGGTGGAAATGGAGTACATGGAATAAAATGAAAAGTTCAATAATAATAGTACATAAAATAGAGACCGTAACTGCTGGGCAATGCATTTAAATAGTCAGAAAGTAGGAAATACTACTACGATAGCATGAGAAGCTAATGGACAGAATAAGTGGGTAGACATGGAGTACACAGCATAAAATGAAAAGTTCAATGGCATAAAATGAAAAGTTCAATAATAGGACATGAAATAGACTGTAATTGCTGGCCAATGCATTTAAATAGTCAGAAAGTAGGAAACAGTACTACAATAGCATGAGATCTGACATGTTGATGTTACAGTAGAAACGTTTAGTTAGGATAAGAAAAAGGGTGGATGAGAAACAGGAGGAAAATGTAATTGCACCTGCTTAGGAGAAATATCACCAATGTAGATCTGTCTGGTGAAGTGCCTGAGCTTGACTGAATATATGGTTTGGGATGATGGCATATGAACAGTGGCTGTAGCGCCCCTGTTTGACTGATCGGCACCAAAGTTGGTGGGTCTCTCTGGGAGGCCGTGCTACATTAGTGGGTAAAATTTGGTGAGAATCGGATGAAGCATGCCTGAGATTTAGCTGTTTGATTGAAATAGGAATTGAAATGGTTTGGCCAGCAGGTGGAGCCTGCGCTCCATGGATAAATTCTACTCAATATTTTTAGGCCTTCTCAGCCAAGTTTGCTCTTAGACACATATGAACAGTCGCCGTAGCGCCCCCGTTTGACTGATCGACATCAAAGTTGGAGGGTCTGTCTGTGGGCCAGTGCTACATTAGTGGGTGAAATTTTGTGAGGATTGGATGAAGCAAGCCTGAGATTTAGCTGTTTGACCTAAGGTGGATCTTAGGAGTATACAGATAGTGGCCATAGCACCCCCGTTTGACCGATCGGCATCAAAGTTTGAGGGTATGTCTGTAGACCAGTGCTACATAAGTGGATCAAATTTCGTGAGGATTGAATGAAGCAAGCCTGAGATTTAGCTGTTTGATTGAAATCGGCTTATAAATGATGCAGGTTGGGTGTGGCTGGTGGCCATATTATACAGAAAGGTCAGGTATTTTTTAATAATCATCCCTGACGGCAGTGTCTTGATTGACTTGACACCAGAATCACTTACATGGGGTGTAGATTGTTAAAGTTATAGGAATATTTCATTTAATCCGTTTTTAAATATCACAAGGGAATGCAGATGTCTGTTATTATGCAATACATATATCTTGATTTGGCATGACTCACAGAACTTGCAGTACAAAGGATTTTTACCAGTAACATGAGACTTGAACAGAAATGAGATAAATGTCACTTTCACTGGTTTTGCAGGTTTAGAGACACATATTGCATTGCTGTAGCGCCCCCGTTTGACCAATCGGCACCAAATTTGGAGGGCCCTTACCCACTACCGTCCTTGATGACATATTCAAGTTTGGTAGTGATTGGCTGAGGCAGGCCTGAGATACAGCTGTCTGATTGAAGTGGGCGTGGCACCTGTATGGTCTGGATGTGGCTGGTCGCCGTACCTTATAGAAAGTTTAGGATTTTTTGAATAATTGTATACCAGGACTGTCTCCTGATTTGAATGATACCAGATTTACATAGGTTGGTTGAAAATCCAAGGAGGTTAACGAAATGTCATGTTTTCAGACTCCTATAAAATACGCAAAAGCGGAAAGAGATAGGATGAAGTTCTACATGGCGTTGAATTTGGCATGGGCCAGTGCATTAGATAAGTAACAAATCTCAATTTTATCATTAACAGTTCAATAGAAATAAGCAGAAATGCAAATCCTGTCGCTGTAGCGCCCCCATGTGGACAATTGGTGTGGCCTTCGCAGGAATTGCTAGGGGTTAGGAGACAAATGTACAAGCCTATTTTTGTTCAGATCAGCTGTTGTTAAGCCTGTCAAAGGCCTGTCAGAATGCTGCTTGATTTTGATTGGCTGATGGTGGCTAGGGTTTTATGACTAATGACTGCCCTGATAGATTCCTGACCTCAGGCTTCAGAGTAGTACATGTATGCCAAATTTCATTTGGATCGGTCAAGGAAGTCAGGAGATATTGGCAGTTTTTAGTTGTAGCGCCCCCTATTGACGAAATGCGGCCCGCCTTCAACAGTGTCCCCAGAATGGGGTACGGAGATAGGATTTCAAATTTGGTGAAGGTAGGCTAAGGTATGGCCAAGTTATAACAGTCAGACCAATACTGGCTAAATTTACGTAGACTTTGGGCGTGGCTAGTGGCCGTATGATAGACCAATATCAGGGTTTTTTGAATTATTATTCATCAGCTCAGAGACCTGATCAGTTTTATACCTCATTTGTCTGATTCCGTCAGACGGTGTAGGAATTACAAGCAAAAGTAGGTTTTGCAAATTATGCAAATTAGCAAAAAATCTAAGTAGGCGGAGCTTCATAGTCCAAATGGCAAGTTGGTAGGGCAAGGATGTCTCTATCAGTAGAAATATGAATTTCAATTATAGGACTAACAGGACAGGAGATATCAATCAAAACGCGTTAGAGGGCGCCACGGCGCCCCCATCTGGCCGACATGGTTGGGTCGGATTATCTGAGTAGCGGGGAGGAATTGACATCATCCTACCAAGTTTCATAATTCTAGCACTTACGGTTTAGGCTGTACATTCAGTTTTAGGGCAGAAAAATAATAATAATAATAATAATCCTAAGAAAAACAATAAGGTTCCATAGCACTTCGTGCTTTGGAACCTTAAATATAACTGCAAGCAGTGATAAGCGGTTCCAAAGCTAATGGAAAGAATAAGTGGGTAGAAATGGAGTACATGGAATAAAATAAAAAGTTCAATAATAATAGGACATAAAATAGAGACCGTAACTGCTGGGCAATGCATTTAAATAGTCAGAAAGTAGGAAATACTACTACGATAGCATGAGAAACTAATGGACAGAATAAGTGGGTAGACATGGAGTACACAGCATAAAATGAAAAGTTCAATGGCATAAAATGAAAAGTTCAATAATAATAGGACATGAAATAGAGACTGTAATTGCTGGCCAATGCATTTAAATAGTCAGAAAGTAGGAAACAGTACTACTATAGCATGAGATCTGACATGTTGATGTTACAGTAGAAACGTTTAGTTAGGATAAGAAAAAGGGTGGATGAGAAACAGGAGGAAAATGTAATTGCACCTGCTTAGGAGAAATATCACCAATGTAGATCTGTCTGGTGAAGTGCCTGAGCTTGACTGAATATATGGTTTGGGATGATGGCATATGAACAGTGGCTGTAGCGCCCCTGTTTGACTGATCGGCACCAAAGTTGGTGGGTCTCTCTGGGAGGCCGTGCTACATTAGTGGGTAAAATTTGGTGAGAATCGGATGAAGCATGCCTGAGATTTAGCTGTTTGATTGAAATAGGAATTGAAATGGTTTGGCCAGCAGGTGGAGCCTGCGCTCCATGGATAAATTCTATTCAATATTTTTAGGCCTTCTCAGCCAAGTTTGCTCTTAGACACATATGAACAGTCGCCATAGCGCCCCCGTTTGACTGATCGACATCAAAGTTGGAGGGTCTGTCTGTGGGCCAGTGCTACATTAGTGGGTGAAATTTTGTGAGGATTGGATGAAGCAAGCCTGAGATTTAGCTGTTTGACCTAAGGTGGATCTTAGGAGTATACAGATAGTGGCCATAGCACCCCCGTTTGACCGATCGGCATCAAAGTTTGAGGGTATGTCTGTAGACCAGTGCTACATAAGTGGATCAAATTTCGTGAGGATTGGATGAAGCATGCCTGAGATTTAGCTGTTTGATTGAAATCGGCTTATAAATGATGCAGGTTGGGTGTGGCTGGTGGCCATATTATACAGAAAGGTCAGGTATTTTTTAATAATCATCCCTGACGGCAGTGTCTTGATTGACTTGACACCAGAATCACTTACATGGGGTGTAGATTGTTAAAGTTATAGGAATATTTCATTTAATCCGTTTTTAAATATCACAAGGGAATGCAGATGACTGTTATTATGCAATACATATATCTTGATTTGGCATGACTCACAGAACTTGCAGTACAAAGGATTTTTACCAGTAATATGAGACTTGAACAGAAATGAGATAAATGTCACTTTCACTGGTTTTGCAGGTTTAGAGACACATATTGCATTGCTGTAGCGCCCCCGTTTGACCAATCGGCACCAAATTTGGAGGGCCCTTACCCACTACCGTCCTTGATGACATATTCAAGTTTGGTAGTGATTGGCTGAGGCAGGCCTGAGATACAGCTGTCTGATTGAAGTGGGCGTGGCACCTGTATGGTCTGGATGTGGCTGGTCGCCGTACCTTATAGAAAGTTTAGGATTTTTTGAATAATTGTATACCAGGACTGTCTCCTGATTTGAATGATACCAGATTTACATAGGTTGGTTGAAAATCCAAGGAGGTTAACGAAATGTCATGTTTTCAGACTCCTATAAAATACGCAAAAGCGGAAAGAGATAGGATGAAGTTCTACATGGCGTTGAATTTGGCATGGGCCAGTGCATTAGATAAGTAACAAATCTCAATTTTATCATTAACAGTTCAATAGAAATAAGCAGAAATGCAAATCCTGTCGCTGTAGCGCCCCCATGTGGACAATTGGTGTGGCCTTCGCAGGAATTGCTAGGGGTTAGGAGACAAATGTACAAGCCTATTTTTGTTCAGATCAGCTGTTGTTAAGCCTGTCAAAGGCCTGTCAGAATGCTGCTTGATTTTGATTGGCTGATGGTGGCTAGGGTTTTATGACTAATGACTGCCCTGATAGATTCCTGACCTCAGGCTTCAGAGTAGTACATGTATGCCAAATTTCATTTGGATCGGTCAAGGAAGTCAGGAGATATTGGCAGTTTTTAGTTGTAGCGCCCCCTATTGACGAAATGCGGCCCGCCTTCAACAGTGTCCCCAGAATGGGGTACGGAGATAGGATTTCAAATTTGGTGAAGGTAGGCTAAGGTATGGCCAAGTTATAACAGTCAGACCAATACTGGCTAAATTTACGTAGACTTTGGGCGTGGCTAGTGGCCGTATGATAGACCAATATCAGGGTTTTTTGAATTATTATTCATCAGCTCAGAGACCTGATCAGTTTTATACCTCATTTGTCTGATTCCGTCAGACGGTGTAGGAATTACAAGCAAAAGTAGGTTTTGCAAATTATGCAAATTAGCAAAAAATCTAAGTAGGCGGAGCTTCATAGTCCAAATGGCAAGTTGGTAGGGCAAGGATGTCTCTATCAGTAGAAATATGAATTTCAATTATAGGACTAACAGGACAGGAGATATCAATCAAAACGCGTTAGAGGGCGCCACGGCGCCCCCATCTGGCCGACATGGTTGGGTCGGATTATCTGAGTAGCGGGGAGGAATTGACATCATCCTACCAAGTTTCATAATTCTAGCACTTACGGTTTAGGCTGTACATTCAGTTTTAGGGCAGAAAAATAATAATAATAATAATAATCCTAAGAAAAACAATAAGGTTCCATAGCACTTCGTGCTTTGGAACCTTAAATATAACTGCAAGCAGTGATAAGCGGTTCCAAAGCTAATGGAAAGAATAAGTGGGTAGAAATGGAGTACATGGAATAAAATAAAAAGTTCAATAATAATAGGACATAAAATAGAGACCGTAACTGCTGGGCAATGCATTTAAATAGTCAGAAAGTAGGAAATACTACTACGATAGCATGAGAAACTAATGGACAGAATAAGTGGGTAGACATGGAGTACACAGCATAAAATGAAAAGTTCAATGGCATAAAATGAAAAGTTCAATAATAATAGGACATGAAATAGAGACTGTAATTGCTGGCCAATGCATTTAAATAGTCAGAAAGTAGGAAACAGTACTACTATAGCATGAGATCTGACATGTTGATGTTACAGTAGAAACGTTTAGTTAGGATAAGAAAAAGGGTGGATGAGAAACAGGAGGAAAATGTAATTGCACCTGCTTAGGAGAAATATCACCAATGTAGATCTGTCTGGTGAAGTGCCTGAGCTTGACTGAATATATGGTTTGGGATGATGGCATATGAACAGTGGCTGTAGCGCCCCTGTTTGACTGATCGGCACCAAAGTTGGTGGGTCTCTCTGGGAGGCCGTGCTACATTAGTGGGTAAAATTTGGTGAGAATCGGATGAAGCATGCCTGAGATTTAGCTGTTTGATTGAAATAGGAATTGAAATGGTTTGGCCAGCAGGTGGAGCCTGCGCTCCATGGATAAATTCTATTCAATATTTTTAGGCCTTCTCAGCCAAGTTTGCTCTTAGACACATATGAACAGTCGCCATAGCGCCCCCGTTTGACTGATCGACATCAAAGTTGGAGGGTCTGTCTGTGGGCCAGTGCTACATTAGTGGGTGAAATTTTGTGAGGATTGGATGAAGCAAGCCTGAGATTTAGCTGTTTGACCTAAGGTGGATCTTAGGAGTATACAGATAGTGGCCATAGCACCCCCGTTTGACCGATCGGCATCAAAGTTTGAGGGTATGTCTGTAGACCAGTGCTACATAAGTGGATCAAATTTCGTGAGGATTGGATGAAGCATGCCTGAGATTTAGCTGTTTGATTGAAATCGGCTTATAAATGATGCAGGTTGGGTGTGGCTGGTGGCCATATTATACAGAAAGGTCAGGTATTTTTTAATAATCATCCCTGACGGCAGTGTCTTGATTGACTTGACACCAGAATCACTTACATGGGGTGTAGATTGTTAAAGTTATAGGAATATTTCATTTAATCCGTTTTTAAATATCACAAGGGAATGCAGATGACTGTTATTATGCAATACATATATCTTGATTTGGCATGACTCACAGAACTTGCAGTACAAAGGATTTTTACCAGTAATATGAGACTTGAACAGAAATGAGATAAATGTCACTTTCACTGGTTTTGCAGGTTTAGAGACACATATTGCATTGCTGTAGCGCCCCCGTTTGACCAATCGGCACCAAATTTGGAGGGCCCTTACCCACTACCGTCCTTGATGACATATTCAAGTTTAGTAGTGATTGGCTGAGGCAGGCCTGAGATACAGCTGTCTGATTGAAGTGGGCGTGGCACCTGTATGGTCTGGATGTGGCTGGTCGCCGTACCTTATAGAAAGTTTAGGATTTTTTGAATAATTGTATACCAGGACTGTCTCCTGATTTGAATGATACCAGATTTACATAGGTTGGTTGAAAATCCAAGGAGGTTAACGAAATGTCATGTTTTCAGACTCCTATAAAATACGCAAAAGCGGAAAGAGATAGGATGAAGTTCTACATGGCTTTGAATTTGGCATGGGCCAGTGCATTAGATAAGTAACAAATCTCAATTTTATCATTAACAGTTCAATAGAAATAAGCAGAAATGCAAATCCTGTCGCTGTAGCGCCCCCATGTGGACAATTGGTGTGGCCTTCGCAGGGATTGCTAGGGGATAGGAGACAAATGTACAAGCCTATTTTTGTTCAGATCAGCTGTTGTTAAGCCTGTCAAAGGCCTGTCAGAATGCTGCTTGATTTTGATTGGCTGATGGTGGCTAGGGTTTTATGACTAATGACTGCCCTGATAGATTCCTGACCTCAGGCTTCAGAGTAGTACATGTATGCCAAATTTCATTTGGATCGGTCAAGGAAGTCAGGAGATATTGGCAGTTTTTAGTTGTAGCGCCCCCTATTGACGAAATGCGGCCCGCCTTCAACAGTGTCCCCAGAATGGGGTACGGAGATAGGATTTCAAATTTGGTGAAGGTAGGCTAAGGTATGGCCAAGTTATAACAGTCAGACCAATACTGGCTAAATTTACGTAGACTTTGGGCGTGGCTAGTGGCCGTATGATAGACCAATATCAGGGTTATTTGAATTATTATTCATCAGCTCAGAGACCTGATCGGTTTGATACCTCATTTGTCTGATTCCGTCAGACGGTGTAGGAATTACAAGCAAAAGTAGGTTTTGCAAATTATGCAAATTAGCAAAAAATCTAAGTAGGCGGAGCTTCATAGTCCAAATGGCAAGTTGGTAGGGCAAGGATGTCTCTATCAGTAGAAATATGAATTTCAATTATAGGACTAACAGGACAGGAGATATCAATCAAAACGCGTTAGAGGGCGCCACGGCGCCCCCATCTGGCCGACATGGTTGGGTCAGATTATCTGAGTAGCGGGGAGGAATTGACATCATCCTACCAAGTTTCATAATTCTAGCACTTACGGTTTAGGCTGTACATTCAGTTTTAGGGCAGAAAAATAATAATAATAATAATAAATATAACTGCAAGCAGTGATAAATGGTTCCAAAGCTAATGGAAAGAATAGGTGGGTAGACATGGAGTACACAGCATAAAATGAAAAGTTCAATAATAATGGGACATGAAATAGAGACTGTAATTGCTGGCCAATGCATTTAAATAGTCAGAAAGTAGGAAATACTACTACAATAGCATGAGAAGCTAATGGACAGAATAGGCTGATCATTTAGACAGAAGAAAGGCTGAAAGTATTCAATGGCATTTTGTAAATGGAGCAAGGGCTCCACCTGCTAGATAATTTATTACAAAATTGCAATTGCTGCAGTTTACACAGCCTAAAGTATAATTGAAGGCTGATAAATTTGTAAAAGTCAGAAGGCAGGACAATAAAAGGAAATTGAAAATATGGACTCAGATGAAGGAGTGGGTGATTAATCTTTGAATGTTTGATGGAAAATAAGGATATTTCAGCTGAATTAACTAAGGTGGGTCTTAGACATATATGAACAGTGGCTGTAGCGCCCCCGTTTGACTGATCAGCACCAAAGTTGGTTGGTCTCTCTGGGAGGCCGTGCTACATTAGTGGGTAAAATTTGGTGAGAATCGGATGAAGCATGCCTGAGATTTAGCTGTTTGATTGAAATAGGAATTGAAATGGTTTGGCCAGCAGGTGGAGCCTGCGCTCCATGGATAAATTCTATTCAATATTTTTAGGCCTTCTCAGCCAAGTTTGCTCTTAGACACATATGAACAGTCGCCATAGCGCCCCCGTTTGACCGATCGACATCAAAGTTGGAGGGTCTGTCTGTGGGCCAGTGCTACATTAGTGGGTGAAATTTTGTGAGGATTGGATGAAGCAAGCCTGAGATTTAGCTGTTTGACCTAAGGTGGATCTTAGGAGTATACAGATAGTGGCCATAGCACCCCCGTTTGACCGATCGGCATCAAAGTTTGAGGGTATGTCTGTAGACCAGTGCTACATAAGTGGATCAAATTTCGTGAGGATTGGATGAAGCATGCCTGAGATTTAGCTGTTTGATTGAAATCGGCTTATAAATGATGCAGGTTGGGTGTGGCTGGTGGCCATATTATACAGAAAGGTCAGGTATTTTTTAATAATCATCCCTGACGGCAGTGTCTTGATTGACTTGACACCAGAATCACTTACATGGGGTGTAGATTGTTAAAGTTATAGGAATATTTCATTTAATCCGTTTTTAAATATCACAAGGGAATGCAGATGACTGTTATTATGCAATACATATATCTTGATTTGGCATGACTCACAGAACTTGCAGTACAAAGGATTTTTACCAGTAATATGAGACTTGAACAGAAATGAGATAAATGTCACTTTCACTGGTTTTGCAGGTTTAGAGACACATATTGCATTGCTGTAGCGCCCCCGTTTGACCAATCGGCACCAAATTTGGAGGGCCCTTACCCACTACCGTCCTTGATGACATATTCAAGTTTGGTAGTGATTGGCTGAGGCAGGCCTGAGATACAGCTGTCTGATTGAAGTGGGCGTGGCACCTGTATGGTCTGGATGTGGCTGGACGCCGTACCTTATAGAAAGTTTAGGATTTTTTGAATAATTGTATACCAGGACTGTCTCCTGATTTGAATAATACTAGATATACATAGGTTGGTTGAAAATCCAAGGAGGTTAACGAAATGTCATGTTTTTAGACTCCTATAAAATACGCAAAAGCGGAAAGAGATAGGATGAAGTTCTACATGGATTTGAATTTGGCATGGGCCAGTGCATTAGATAAGTAACAAATCTCAATTTTATCATTAACAGTTCAATAGAAATAAGCAGAAATGCAAATCCTGTCGCTGTAGCGCCCCCATGTGGACAATTGGGGTGGCCTTCGCAGGGGTTGCTAGGGGTTAGGAGACAAATGTACAAGCCTATTTTTGTTCAGATCAGCTGTTGTTAAGCCTGTCAAAGGCCTGTCAGAATGCTGCTTGATTTTGATTGGCTGATGGTGGCTAGGGTTTTATGACTAATGACTGCCCTGATAGATTCCTGACCTCAGGCTTCAGAGTAGTACATGTATGCCAAATTTCATTTGGATCGGTCAAGGAAGTCAGGAGATATTGGCAGTTTTTAGTTGTAGCGCCCCCTATTGACGAAATGCGGCCCGCCTTCAACAGTGTCCCCAGAATTTGGTACAGAGATAGGATTTCAAATTTGGTGAAGGTAGGCTAAGGTATGGCCAAGTTATAACAGTCAGACCAATACTGGCTAAATTTACGTAGACTTTGGGCGTGGCTAGTGGCCGTATGATAGACCAATATCAGGATTATTTGAATTAGTATTCATCAGCTCAGAGACCTGATCAGTTTGATACCTCATTTGTCTGATTCCGTCAGACGGTGTAGGAATTACAAGCAAAAGTAGGTTTTGCAAATTATGAAAATTAGCAAAAAATCTAAGTAGGCGGAGCTTAATAGTCCAAATGGCAAGTTGGTAGGGCAAGGATGTCTCTATCAGTAGAAATATGAATTTCAATTATAGGACTAACAGGACAGGAGATATCAATCAAAACGCGTTAGGGGGCGCCACGGCGCCCCCATCTGGCCGACATGGTTGGGTCGGATTATCTGAGTAGCGGGGAGGAATTGACATCATCCTACCAAGTTTCATAATTCTAGCACTTACGGTTTAGGCTGTACATTCAGTTTTAGGGCAGAAAAATAATAATAATAAATATAACTGCAAGCAGTGATAAATGGTTCCAAAGCTAATGGACAGAATAAGTGCGTAGACATGGAGTACATGGAATAAAATGAAAAGTTCAATAATAATAGGACATAAAATAGAGACCGTAACTGCTGGGCAATGCATTTAAATAGTCAGAAAGAAGGAAATACTACTACAATAGCATGAGAAGCTAATGGACAGAATAAGTGCGTAGACATGGAGTACATAGCATAAAATGAAAAGTTCAATAATAATGGGACATGAAATAGAGACTGTATTTGCTGGCCAATGCATTTAAATAGTCTGAAAGTAGGAAATACTACTACAATAGCATGAGAAGCTAATGGACAGAATAGGCTGCTCATTTAGACAGAAGAAAGGCTGAAAGTATTCAATGGCATTTTATAAATGGAGCAAGGGCTCCACCTGCTGGATAATTTATTACAAAATTGCAATTCCTGCAGTTTACACAGCCTAAAGTATAATTGAAGGCTGATAAATTTGTAAAAGTCAGATGGCAGGACAGTAAAAGGAAATTGAAAATATGGACTCAGATGAAGGAGTGGGTGATTAATCTTTGAATGTTTGATGGAAAATAAGGATATTTCAGCTGAATTAACTAAGGTGGGTCTTAGACATATATGAACAGTGGCTGTAGCGCCCCCGTTTGACTGATCGGCACCAAAGTTGGAGGGTCTGTCTGTGGGCCAGTGCTACATAAGTGGATCAAATTTCGTGAGGATGGGATGAAGCTTGCCTGAGATTTAGCTGTTTGATTGAAATAGGAATTGAAATGGTTTGGCCAGCAGGTGGAGCCTGCGCTCCATGGATAAATTCTATTCAATATTTTTAGGCCTTCTCAGCCAAGTTTGCTCTTAGACACATATGAACAGTCGCCATAGCGCCCCCGTTTGACCGATCGACATCAAAGTTGGAGGGTCTGTCTGTGGGCCAGTGCTACATTAGTGGGTGAAATTTTGTGAGGATTGGATGAAGCAAGCCTGAGATTTAGCTGTTTGACCTAAGGTGGATATTAGGAGTATACAGATAGTGGCCATAGCACCCCCGTTTGACCGATCGGCATCAAAGTTTGAGGGTATGTCTGTAGACCAGTGCTACATAAGTGGATCAAATTTCGTGAGGATTGGATGAAGCATGCCTGAGATTTAGCTGTTTGATTGAAATCGGCTTATAAATGATGCAGGTTGGGTGTGGCTGGTGGCCATATTATACAGAAAGGTCAGGTATTTTTTAATAATCATCCCTGACGGCAGTGTCTTGATTGACTTGACACCAGAATCACTTACATGGGGTGTAGATTGTTAAAGTTATAGGAATATTTCATTTAATCCGTTTTTAAATATCACAAGGGAATGCAGATGACTGTTATTATGCAATACATATATCTTGATTTGGCATGACTCACAGAACTTGCAGTACAAAGGATTTTTACCAGTAATATGAGACTTGAACAGAAATGAGATAAATGTTACTTTCACTGGTTTTGCAGGTTTAGAGACACATATTGCATTGCTGTAGCGCCCCCGTTTGACCAATCGGCACCAAATTTGGAGGGCCCTTACCCACTACCGTCCTTGATGACATATTCAAGTTTGGTAGTGATTGGCTGAGGCAGGCCTGAGATACAGCTGTCTGATTGAAGTGGGCGTGGCACCTGTATGGTCTGGATGTGGCTGGTCGCCGTACCTTATAGAAAGTTTAGGATTTTTTGAATAATTGTATACCAGGACTGTCTCCTGATTTGAATGATATCAGATTTACATAGGTTGGTTGAAAATCCAAGGAGGTTAACGAAATGTCATGTTTTTAGACTCCTATAAAATACGCAAAAGCGGAAAGAGATAGGATGAAGTTCTACATGGATTTGAATTTGGCATGGGCCAGTGCATTAGATAAGTAACAAATCTCAATTTTATCATTAACAGTTCAATAGAAATAAGCAGAAATGCAAATCCTGTCGCTGTAGCGCCCCCATGTGGACAATTGGTGTGGCCTTCGCAGTGATTGCTAGGGGTTAGGAGACAAATGTACAAGCCTATTTTTGTTCAGATCAGCTGTTGTTAAGCCTGTCAAAGGCCTGTCAGAATGCTGCTTGATTTTGATTGGCTGATGGTGGCTAGGGTTTTATGATTAATGACTGCCCTGATAGATAGCTGACCTCAGGCTTCAGAGTAGTACATGTATGCCAAATTTCATTTGGATCGGTCAAGGAAGTCAGGAGATATTGGCAGTTTTTAGTTGTAGCGCCCCCTATTGACGAAATGCGGCCTGCCTTCAAGAGTGTCCCCAGAATGGGGTACGGGGATAGGATTTAAAATTTGGTGAAGGTAGGCTAAGGTATGGCCAAGTTATAACAGTCAGACCAATACTGGCTAAATTTACGTAGACTTTGGGCGTGGCTAGTGGCCGTATGATAGACCAATATCAGGGTTATTTGAATTATTATTCATCAGCTCAGAGACCTGATCGGTTTTATACCTCATTTGTCTGATTCCGTCAGACGGTGTAGGAATTACAAGCAAAAGTAGGTTTTGCAAATTATGCAAATTAGCAAAAAATCTAAGTAGGCGGAGCTTAATAGTCCAAATGGCAAGTTGGTAGGGCAAGGATGTCTCTATCAGTAGAAATATGAATTTCAATTATAGGACTAACAGGACAGGAGATATCAATCAAAACGCGTTAGGGGGCGCCACGGCGCCCCTATCTGGCCGACATGGTTGGGTCGGATTACCTGAGTAGCGGGGAGGAATTGACATCATCCTACCAAGTTTCATAATTCTAGCACTTACGGTTTAGGCTGTACATTCAGTTTTAGGGCAGAAAAATAATAATAATAAATATAACTGCAAGCAGTGATAAATGGTTCCAAAGCTAATGGACAGAATAAGTGCGTAGACATGGAGTACATAGCATAAAATGAAAAGTTCAATAATAATGGGACATGAAATAGAGACTGTATTTGCTGGCCAATGCATTTAAATAGTCTGAAAGTAGGAAATACTACTACAATAGCATGAGAAGCTAATGGACAGAATAGGCTGCTCATTTAGACAGAAGAAAGGCTGAAAGTATTCAATGGCATTTTATAAATGGAGCAAGGGCTCCACCTGCTGGATAATTTATTACAAAATTGCAATTCCTGCAGTTTACACAGCCTAAAGTATAATTGAAGGCTGATAAATTTGTAAAAGTCAGATGGCAGGACAGTAAAAGGAAATTGAAAATATGGACTCAGATGAAGGAGTGGGTGATTAATCTTTGAATGTTTGATGGAAAATAAGGATATTTCAGCTGAATTAACTAAGGTGGGTCTTAGACATATATGAACAGTGGCTGTAGCGCCCCCGTTTGACTGATCGGCACCAAAGTTGGAGGGTCTGTCTGTGGGCCAGTGCTACATAAGTGGATCAAATTTCGTGAGGATGGGATGAAGCTTGCCTGAGATTTAGCTGTTTGATTGAAATAGGAATTGAAATGGTTTGGCCAGCAGGTGGAGCCTGCGCTCCATGGATAAATTCTATTCAATATTTTTAGGCCTTCTCAGCCAAGTTTGCTCTTAGACACATATGAACAGTCGCCATAGCGCCCCCGTTTGACCGATCGACATCAAAGTTGGAGGGTCTGTCTGTGGGCCAGTGCTACATTAGTGGGTGAAATTTTGTGAGGATTGGATGAAGCAAGCCTGAGATTTAGCTGTTTGACCTAAGGTGGATATTAGGAGTATACAGATAGTGGCCATAGCACCCCCGTTTGACCGATCGGCATCAAAGTTTGAGGGTATGTCTGTAGACCAGTGCTACATAAGTGGATCAAATTTCGTGAGGATTGGATGAAGCATGCCTGAGATTTAGCTGTTTGATTGAAATCGGCTTATAAATGATGCAGGTTGGGTGTGGCTGGTGGCCATATTATACAGAAAGGTCAGGTATTTTTTAATAATCATCCCTGACGGCAGTGTCTTGATTGACTTGACACCAGAATCACTTACATGGGGTGTAGATTGTTAAAGTTATAGGAATATTTCATTTAATCCGTTTTTAAATATCACAAGGGAATGCAGATGACTGTTATTATGCAATACATATATCTTGATTTGGCATGACTCACAGAACTTGCAGTACAAAGGATTTTTACCAGTAATATGAGACTTGAACAGAAATGAGATAAATGTTACTTTCACTGGTTTTGCAGGTTTAGAGACACATATTGCATTGCTGTAGCGCCCCCGTTTGACCAATCGGCACCAAATTTGGAGGGCCCTTACCCACTACCGTCCTTGATGACATATTCAAGTTTGGTAGTGATTGGCTGAGGCAGGCCTGAGATACAGCTGTCTGATTGAAGTGGGCGTGGCACCTGTATGGTCTGGATGTGGCTGGTCGCCGTACCTTATAGAAAGTTTAGGATTTTTTGAATAATTGTATACCAGGACTGTCTCCTGATTTGAATGATATCAGATTTACATAGGTTGGTTGAAAATCCAAGGAGGTTAACGAAATGTCATGTTTTTAGACTCCTATAAAATACGCAAAAGCGGAAAGAGATAGGATGAAGTTCTACATGGATTTGAATTTGGCATGGGCCAGTGCATTAGATAAGTAACAAATCTCAATTTTATCATTAACAGTTCAATAGAAATAAGCAGAAATGCAAATCCTGTCGCTGTAGCGCCCCCATGTGGACAATTGGTGTGGCCTTCGCAGTGATTGCTAGGGGTTAGGAGACAAATGTACAAGCCTATTTTTGTTCAGATCAGCTGTTGTTAAGCCTGTCAAAGGCCTGTCAGAATGCTGCTTGATTTTGATTGGCTGATGGTGGCTAGGGTTTTATGATTAATGACTGCCCTGATAGATAGCTGACCTCAGGCTTCAGAGTAGTACATGTATGCCAAATTTCATTTGGATCGGTCAAGGAAGTCAGGAGATATTGGCAGTTTTTAGTTGTAGCGCCCCCTATTGACGAAATGCGGCCTGCCTTCAACAGTGTCCCCAGAATGGGGTACGGGGATAGGATTTAAAATTTGGTGAAGGTAGGCTAAGGTATGGCCAAGTTATAACAGTCAGACCAATACTGGCTAAATTTACGTAGACTTTGGGCGTGGCTAGTGGCCGTATGATAGACCAATATCAGGGTTATTTGAATTATTATTCATCAGCTCAGAGACCTGATCGGTTTTATACCTCATTTGTCTGATTCCGTCAGACGGTGTAGGAATTACAAGCAAAAGTAGGTTTTGCAAATTATGCAAATTAGCAAAAAATCTAAGTAGGCGGAGCTTAATAGTCCAAATGGCAAGTTGGTAGGGCAAGGATGTCTCTATCAGTAGAAATATGAATTTCAATTATAGGACTAACAGGACAGGAGATATCAATCAAAACGCGTTAGGGGGCGCCACGGCGCCCCTATCTGGCCGACATGGTTGGGTCGGATTACCTGAGTAGCGGGGAGGAATTGACATCATCCTACCAAGTTTCATAATTCTAGCACTTACGGTTTAGGCTGTACATTCAGTTTTAGGGCAGAAAAATAATAATAATAAATATAACTGCAAGCAGTGATAAATGGTTCCAAAGCTAATGGACAGAATAAGTGCGTAGACATGGAGTACATAGCATAAAATGAAAAGTTCAATAATAATGGGACATGAAATAGAGACTGTATTTGCTGGCCAATGCATTTAAATAGTCTGAAAGTAGGAAATACTACTACAATAGCATGAGAAGCTAATGGACAGAATAGGCTGCTCATTTAGACAGAAGAAAGGCTGAAAGTATTCAATGGCATTTTATAAATGTAGCAAGGGCTCCACCTGCTGGATAATTTATTACAAAATTGCAATTCCTGCAGTTTACACAGCCTAAAGTATAATTGAAGGCTGATAAATTTGTAAAAGTCAGATGGCAGGACAATAAAAGGAAATTGAAAATATGGACTCAGATGAAGGAGTGGGTGATTAATCTTTGAATGTTTGATGGAAAATAAGGATATTTCAGCTGAATTAACTAAGGTGGGTCTTAGACATATATGAACAGTGGCTGTAGCGCCCCCGTTTGACTGATCGGCACCAAAGTTGGAGGGTCTGTCTGTGGGCCAGTGCTACATAAGTGGATCAAATTTCGTGAGGATGGGATGAAGCTTGCCTGAGATTTAGCTGTTTGATTGAAATAGGAATTGAAATGGTTTGGCCAGCAGGTGGAGCCTGCGCTCCATGGATAAATTCTATTCAATATTTTTAGGCCTTCTCAGCCAAGTTTGCTCTTAGACACATATGAACAGTCGCCATAGCACCCCCGTTTGACCGATCGACATCAAAGTTGGAGGGTCTGTCTGTGGGCCAGTGCTACATTAGTGGGTGAAATTTTGTGAGGATTGGATGAAGCAAGCCTGAGATTTAGCTGTTTGACCTAAGGTGGATCTTAGGAGTATACAGATAGTGGCCATAGCACCCCCGTTTGACCGATCGGCATCAAAGTTTGAGGGTATGTCTGTAGACCAGTGCTACATAAGTGGATCAAATTTCGTGAGGATTGGATGAAGCATGCCTGAGATTTAGCTGTTTGATTGAAATCGGCTTATAAATGATGCAGGTTGGGTGTGGCTGGTGGCCATATTATACAGAAAGGTCAGGTATTTTTTAATAATCATCCCTGACGGCAGTGTCTTGATTGACTTGACACCAGAATCACTTACATGGGGTGTAGATTGTTAAAGTTATAGGAATATTTCATTTAATCCGTTTTTAAATATCACAAGGAAATGCAGATGACTGTTATTATGCAATACATATATCTTGATTTGGCATGACTCACAGAACTTTCAGTACAAAGGATTTTTACCAGTAATATGAGACTTGAACAGAAATGAGATAAATGTCACTTTCACTGGTTTTGCAGGTTTAGAGACACATATTGCATTGCTGTAGCGCCCCCGTTTGACCAATCGGCACCAAATTTGGAGGGCCCTTACCCACTACCGTCCTTGATGACATATTCAAGTTTGGTAGTGATTGGCTGAGGCAGGCCTGAGATACAGCTGTCTGATTGAAGTGGGCGTGGCACCTGTATGGTCTGGATGTGGCTGGTCGCCGTACCTTATAGAAAGTTTAGGATTTTTTGAATAATTGTATACCAGGACTGTCTCCTGATTTGAATAATACTAGATATACATAGGTTGGTTGAAAATCCAAGGAGGTTAACGAAATGTCATGTTTTTAGACTCTTATAAAATACGCAAAAGCGGAAAGAGATAGGATGAAGTTCTACATGGATTTGAATTTGGCATGGGCCAGTGCATTAGATAAGTAACAAATCTCAATTTTATCATTAACAGTTCAATAGAAATAAGCAGAAATGCAAATCCTGTCGCTGTAGCGCCCCCATGTGGACAATTGGGGTGGCCTTCGCAGGGGTTGCTAGGGGTTAGGAGAAAAATGTACAAGCCTATTTTTGTTCAGATCAGCTGTTGTTAAGCCTGTCAAAGGCCTGTCAGAATGCTGCTTGATTTTGATTGGCTGATGGTGGCTAGGGTTTTATGACTAATGACTGCCCTGATAGATTCCTGACCTCAGGCTTCAGAGTAGTACATGTATGCCAAATTTCATTTGGATCGGTCAAGGAAGTCAGGAGATATTGGCAGTTTTTAGTTGTAGCGCCCCCTATTGACGAAATGCGGCCCACCTTCAACAGTGTCCCCAGAATTTGGTACAGAGATAGGATTTCAAATTTGGTGAAGGTAGGCTAAGGTATGGCCAAGTTATAACAGTTAGACCAATACTGGCTAAATTTACGTAGACTTTGGGCGTGGCTAGTGGCCGTATGATAGACCAATATCAGGATTATTTGAATTAGTATTCATCAGCTCAGAGACCTGATCAGTTTGATACCTCATTTGTCTGATTCCGTCAGACGGTGTAGGAATTACAAGCAAAAGTAGGTTTTGCAAATTATGCAAATTAGCAAAAAATCTAAGTAGGCGGAGCTTAATAGTCCAAATGGCAAGTTGGTAGGGCAAGGATGTCTCTATCAGTAGAAATATGAATTTCAATTATAGGACTAACAGGACAGGAGATATCAATCAAAACACGTTAGGGGGCGCCACGGCGCCCCCATCTGGCCGACATGGTTGGGTCGGATTATCTGAGTAGCGGGGAGGAATTGACATCATCCTACCAAGTTTCATAATTCTAGCACTTACGGTTTAGGCTGTACATTCAGTTTTAGGGCAGAAAAATAATAATAATAATAATAAATATAACTGCAAGCAGTGATAAATGGTTCCAAAGCTAATGGAAAGAATAGGTGGGTAGACATGGAGTACACAGCATAAAATGAAAAGTTCAATAATAATGGGACATGAAATAGAGACTGTAATTGCTGGCCAATGCATTTAAATAGTCTGAAAGTAGGAAATACTACTACAATAGCATGAGAAGCTAATGGACAGAATAGGCTGATCATTTAGACAGAAGAAAGGCTGAAAGTATTCAATGGCATTTTATAAATGGAGCAAGGGCTCCACCTGCTAGATAATTTATTACAAAATTGCAATTGCTGCAGTTTACACAGCCTAAAGTATAATTGAAGGCTGATAAATTTGTAAAAGTCAGATGGCAGGACAGTAAAAGGAAATTGAAAATATGGACTCAGATGAAGGAGTGGGTGATTAATCTTTGAATGTTTGATGGAAAATAAGGATATTTCAGCTGAATTAACTAAGGTGGGTCTTAGACATATATGAACAGTGGCTGTAGCGCCCCCGTTTGACTGATCGGCACCAATGTTGGTTGGTCTCTCTGGGAGGCCGTGCTACATTAGTGGGTAAAATTTGGTGAGAATCGGATGAAGCATGCCTGAGATTTAGCTGTTTGATTGAAATAGGAATTGAAATGGTTTGGCCAGCAGGTGGAGCCTGCGCTCCATGGATAAATTCTATTCAATATTTTTAGGCCTTCTCAGCCAAGTTTGCTCTTAGACACATATGAACAGTCGCCATAGCGCCCCCGTTTGACCGATCGACATCAAAGTTGGAGGGTCTGTCTGTGGGCCAGTGCTACATTAGTGGGTGAAATTTTGTGAGGATTGGATGAAGCAAGCCTGAGATTTAGCTGTTTGACCTAAGGTGGATCTTAGGAGTATACAGATAGTGGCCATAGCACCCCCGTTTGACCGATCGGCATCAAAGTTTGAGGGTATGTCTGTAGACCAGTGCTACATAAGTGGATCAAATTTCGTGAGGATTGGATGAAGCATGCCTGAGATTTAGCTGTTTGATTGAAATCGGCTTATAAATGATGCAGGTTGGGTGTGGCTGGTGGCCATATTATACAGAAAGGTCAGGTATTTTTTAATAATCATCCCTGACGGCAGTGTCTTGATTGACTTGACACCAGAATCACTTACATGGGGTGTAGATTGTTAAAGTTATAGGAATATTTCATTTAATCCGTTTTTAAATATCACAAGGGAATGCAGATGACTGTTATTATTCAATACATATATCTTGATTTGGCATGACTCACAGAACTTGCAATACAAAGGATTTTTACCAGTAATGTGAGACTTGAACAGAAATGAGATAAATGTCACTTTCACTGGTTTTGCAGGTTTAGAGACACATATTGCATTGCTGTAGCGCCCCCGTTTGACCAATCGGCACCAAATTTGGAGGGCCCTTACCCACTACCGTCCTTGATGACATATTCAAGTTTGGTAGTGATTGGCTGAGGCAGGCCTGAGATACAGCTGTCTGATTGAAGTGGGCGTGGCACCTGTATGGTCTGGATGTGGCTGGTCGCCGTACCTTATAGAAAGTTTAGGATTTTTTGAATAATTGTATACCAGGACTGTCTCCTGATTTGAATAATACTAGATATACATAGGTTGGTTGAAAATCCAAGGAGGTTAACGAAATGTCATGTTTTTAGACTCCTATAAAATACGCAAAAGCGGAAAGAGATAGGATGAAGTTCTACATGGATTTGAATTTGGCATGGGCCAGTGCATTAGATAAGTAACAAATCTCAATTTTATCATTAACAGTTCAATAGAAATAAGCAGAAATGCAAATCCTGTCGCTGTAGCGCCCCCATGTGGACAATTGGGGTGGCCTTCGCAGGGGTTGCTAGGGGTTAGGAGACAAATGTACAAGCCTATTTTTGTTCAGATCAGCTGTTGTTAAGCCTGTCAAAGGCCTGTCAGAATGCTGCTTGATTTTGATTGGCTGATGGTGGCTAGGGTTTTATGACTAATGACTGCCCTGATAGATTCCTGACCTCAGGCTTCAGAGTAGTACATGTATGCCAAATTTCATTTGGATCGGTCAAGGAAGTCAGGAGATATTGGCAGTTTTTAGTTGTAGCGCCCCCTATTGACGAAATGCGGCCCGCCTTCAATAGTGTCCCCAGAATTTGGTACAGAGATAGGATTTCAAATTTGGTGAAGGTAGGCTAAGGTATGGCCAAGTTATAACAGTCAGACCAATACTGGCTAAATTTACGTAGACTTTGGGCGTGGCTAGTGGCCGTATGATAGACCAATATCAGGGTTATTTGAATTATTATTCATCAGCTCAGAGACCTGATCGGTTTTATACCTCATTTGTCTGATTCCGTCAGACGGTGTAGGAATTACAAGCAAAAGTAGGTTTTGCAAATTATGCAAATTAGCAAAAAATCTAAGTAGGCGGAGCTTAATAGTCCAAATGGCAAGTTGGTAGGGCAAGGATGTCTCTATCAGTAGAAATATGAATTTCAATTATAGGACTAACAGGACAGGAGATATCAATCAAAACGCGTTAGGGGGCGCCACGGCGCCCCCATCTGGCCGACATGGTTGGGTCGGATGATTTGAGTAGCGGGGAGGAATTGACATCATCCTACCAAGTTTCATAATTCTAGCACTTACGGTTTAGGCTGTACATTCAGTTTTAGGGCAGAAAAATAATAATAAATATAACTGCAAGCAGTGATAAGCGGTTCCAAAGCTAATGGAAAGAATAAGTGGGTAGAAATGGAGTACATGGAATAAAATGAAAAGTTCAATAATAATAGGACATAAAATAGAGACCGTAACTGCTGGGCAATGCATTTAAATAGTCAGAAAGTAGGAAATACTACTACGATAGCATGAGAAGCTAATGGACAGAATAAGTGGGTAGACATGGAGTTCACAGCATAAAATGAAAAGTTCAATGGCATAAAATGAAAAGTTCAATAATAATAGGACATGAAATAGAGACTGTAATTGCTGGCCAATGCATTTAAATAGTCAGAAAGTAGGAAACAGTACTACAATAGCATGAGATCTGACATGTTGATGTTACAGTAGAAATGTTTAGTTAGGATAAGAAAAAGGGTGGATGAGAAACAGGAGGAAAATGTAATTGCATCTGCTTAGGAGAAATATCACCAATGTAGATCTGTCTGGTGAAGTGCCTGAGCTTGACTGAATATATGGTTTGGGATGATAGCATATGAACAGTGGCTGTAGCGCCCCTGTTTGACTGATCGGCACCAAAGTTGGTGGGTCTCTGTGGGAGGCCGTGCTACATTAGTGGGTAAAATTTGGTGAGAATCGGATGAAGAATGCCTGAGATTTAGCTGTTTGATTAAAATAGGAATTGAAATGGTTTGGCCAGCAGGTGGAGCCTGCGCTCCATGGATAATTTCTATTCAATACTTTTAGGCCTTCTCAGCCAAGTTTGCTCTTAGACACATATGAACAGTCGCCGTAGCACCCCCATTTGACCGATACGGCATCAAAGTTGGAGGGTCTGTCTGTGAGCAAGTGGTACATTTGTGCATCAAATTTCGTGAGGATTGGATGAAGCATGCCTGAGATTTAGCTGTTTGATTGAAATCGGCTTATAAATGATGCAGGTTGGGTGTGGCTGGTGGCCATATTATACAGAAAGGTCAGGTATTTTTTAATAATCATCCCTGACGGCAGTGTCTTGATTGACTTGACACCAGAATCACTTACATGGGGTGTAGATTGTTAAAGTTATAGGAATATTTCATTTAATCCGTTTTTAAATATCACAAGGGAATGCAGATGACTGTTATTATGCAATACATATATCTTGATTTGGCATGACTCACAGAACTTGCAGTACAAAGGATTTTTACCAGTAATATGAGACTTGAACAGAAATGAGATAAATGTCACTTTCACTGGTTTTGCAGGTTTAGAGACACATATTGCATTGCTGTAGCGCCCCCGTTTGACCAATCGGCACCAAATTTGGAGGGCCCTTACCCACTACCGTCCTTGATGACATATTCAAGTTTGGTAGTGATTGGCTGAGGCAGGCCTGAGATACAGCTGTCTGATTGAAGTGGGCGTGGCACCTGTATGGTCTGGATGTGGCTGGTCGCCGTACCTTATAGAAAGTTTAGGATTTTTTGAATAATTGTATACCAGGACTGTCTCCTGATTTGAATAATACTAGATATACATAGGTTGGTTGAAAATCCAAGGAGGTTAACGAAATGTCATGTTTTTAGACTCCTATAAAATACGCAAAAGCGGAAAGAGATAGGATGAAGTTCTACATGGATTTGAATTTGGCATGGGCCAGTGCATTAGATAAGTAACAAATCTCAATTTTATCATTAACAGTTCAATAGAAATAAGCAGAAATGCAAATCCTGTCGCTGTAGCGCCCCCATGTGGACAATTGGGGTGGCCTTCGCAGGGGTTGCTAGGGGTTAGGAGACAAATGTACAAGCCTATTTTTGTTCAGATCAGCTGTTGTTAAGCCTGTCAAAGGCCTGTCAGAATGCTGCTTGATTTTGATTGGCTGATGGTGGCTAGGGTTTTATGACAAATGACTGCCCTGATAGATTCCTGACCTCAGGCTTCAGAGTAGTACATGTATGCCCAATTTCATTTGGATCGGTCAAGGAAGTCAGGAGATATTGGCAGTTTTTAGTTGTAGCGCCCCCTATTGACGAAATGCGGCCCGCCTTCAATAGTGTCCCCAGAATTTGGTACAGAGATAGGATTTCAAATTTGGTGAAGGTAGGCTAAGGTATGGCCAAGTTATAACAGTCAGACCAATACTGGCTAAATTTACGTAGACTTTGGGCGTGGCTAGTGGCCGTATGATAGACCAATATCAGGGTTATTTGAATTATTATTCATCAGCTCAGAGACCTGATCGGGTTTATACCTCATTTGTCTGATTCCGTCAGACGGTGTAGGAATTACAAGCAAAAGTAGGTTTTGCAAATTATGCAAATTAGCAAAAAATCTAAGTAGGCGGAGCTTCATATTCCAAATGGCAAGTTGGTAGGGCAAGGATGTCTCTATCAGTAGAAATATGAATTTCAATTATAGGACTAACAGGACAGGAGATATCAATCAAAACGCGTTAGGGGGCGCCACGGCGCCCCCATCTGGCCGACATGGTTGGGTCGGATTATCTGAGTAGCGGGGAGGAATTGACATCATCCTACCAAGTTTCATAATTCTAGCACTTACGGTTTAGGCTGTACATTCAGTTTTAGGGCAGAAAAATAATAATAATAATCCTAAGAAAAACAATAAGGTTCCATTGCACTTCGTGCTTTGGAACCTTAATAATCCTAAGAAAAACAATAAGGTTCCATTGCACTTCGTGCTTTGGAACCTTAAATATAACTGCAAGCAGTGATAAGCGGTTCCAAAGCTAATGGAAAGAATAAGTGGGTAGAAATGGAGTACATGGAATAAAATGAAAAGTTCAATAATAATAGGACATAAAATAGAGACCGTAACTGCTGGGCAATGCATTTAAATAGTCAGAAAGAAGGAAATACTACTACAATAGCATGAGAAGCTAATGGACAGAATAAGTGCGTAGACATGGAGTACATAGCATAAAATGAAAAGTTCAATAATAATGGGACATGAAATAGAGACTGTAATTGCTGGCCAATGCATTTAAATAGTCTGAAAGTAGGAAATACTACTACAATAGCATGAGAAGCTAATCGACAGAATAGGCTGCTCATTTAGACAGAAGAAAGGCTGAAAGTATTCAATGGCATTTTATAAATGGAGCAAGGGCTCCACCTGCTGGATAATTTATTACAAAATTGCAATTCCTGCAGTTTACACAGCCTAAAGTATAATTGAAGGCTGATAAATTTGTAAAAGTCAGATGGCAGGACAGTAAAAGGAAATTGAAAATATGGACTCAGATGAAGGAGTGGGTGATCAATCTTTGAATGTTTGATGGAAAATAAGGATATTTCAGCTGAATTAACTAAGGTGGGTCTTAGACATATATGAACAGTGGCTGTAGCGCCCCCGTTTGACTGATCGGCACCAAAGTTGGAGGGTCTGTCTGTGGGCCAGTGCTACATAAGTGGATCAAATTTCGTGAGGATGGGATGAAGCTTGCCTGAGATTTAGCTGTTTGATTGAAATCGGCTTATAAATGATGCAGGTTGGGTGTGGCTGGTGGCCATATTATACAGAAAGGTCAGGTATTTTTTAATAATCATCCCTGACGGCAGTGTCTTGATTGACTTGACACCAGAATCACTTACATGGGGTGTAGATTGTTAAAGTTATAGGAATATTTCATTTAATCAGTTTTTAAATATCACAAGGGAATGCAGATGACTGTTATTATGCAATACATATTTCTTGATTTGGCATGACTCACAGAACTTGCAGTACAAAGGATTTTTACCAGTAATATGAGACTTGAACAGAAATGAGATAAATGTCACTTTCACTGGTTTTGCAGGTTTAGAGACACATATTGCATTGCTGTAGCGCCCCCGTTTGACCGATCGGCACCAAATTTGGAGGGCCCTTACCCACTACCGTCCTTGATGACATTTTCAAGTTTGGTAGTGATTCGCTGAGGCAGGCCTGAGATACAGCTGTCTGATTGAAGTGGGCGTGGCACCTGTATGGTCTGGATGTGGCTGGTCGCCGTACCTTATAGAAAGTTTAGGATTTTTTGAATAATTGTATACCAGGACTGTCTCCTGATTTGAATAATACTAGATATACATAGGTTGGTTGAAAATCCAAGGAGGTTAACGAAATGTCATGTTTTTAGACTCCTATAAAATACGCAAAAGCGGAAAGAGATAGGATGAAGTTCTACATGGATTTGAATTTGGCATGGGCCAGTGCATTAGATAAGTAACAAATCTCAATTTTATCATTAACAGTTCAATAGAAATAAGCAGAAATGCAAATCCTGTCGCTGTAGCGCCCCCATGTGGACAATTGGGGTGGCCTTCGTAGGGGTTGCTAGGGGTTAGGAGACAAATGTACAAGCCTATTTTTGTTCAGATCAGCTGTTGTTAAGCCTGTCAAAGGCCTGTCAGAATGCTGCTTGATTTTGATTGGCTGATGGTGGCTAGGGTTTTATGACTAATGACTGCCCTGATAGATTCCTGACCTCAGGCTTCAGAGTAGTACATGTATGCCAAATTTCATTTGGATCGGTCAAGGAAGTCAGGAGATATTGGCAGTTTTTAGTTGTAGCGCCCCCTATTGACGAAATGCGGCCCGCCTTCAACAGTGTCCCCAGAATTTGGTACAGAGATAGGATTTCAAATTTGGTGAAGGTAGGCTAAGGTATGGCCAAGTTATAACAGTCAGACTAATACTGGCTAAATTTACGTAGACTTTGGGCGTGGCTAGTGGCCGTATGATAGACCAATATCAGGGTTATTTGACTTACTATTCATCAGCTCAGAGACCTGATCAGTTTTATACCTCATTTGTCTGATTCCGTCAGACGGTGTAGGAATTACAAGCAAAAGTAGGTTTTGCAAATTATGCAAATTAGCAAAAAATCTAAGTAGGCGGAGCTTAATAGTCCAAATGGCAAGTTGGTAGGGCAAGGATGTCTCTATCAGTAGAAATATGAATTTCAATTATAGGACTAACAGGACAGGAGATATCAATCAAAACGCGTTAGGGGGCGCCACGGCGCCCCCATCTGGCCGACATGGTTGGGTCGGATGATCTGAGTAGCGGGGAGGAATTGACATCATCCTACCAAGTTTCATAATTCTAGCACTTACGGTTTAGGCTGTACATTCAGTTTTAGGGCAGAAAAATAATAATAATAAATATAACTGCAAGCAGTGATAAGCGGTTCCAAAGCTAATGGAAAGAATAAGTGGGTAGAAATGGAGTACATGGAATAAAATGAAAAGTTCAATAATAATAGTACATAAAATAGAGACCGTATCTGCTGGGCAATGCATTTAAATAGTCAGAAAGTAGGAAATACTACTACGATAGCATGAGAAGCTAATGGACAGAATAAGTGGGTAGACATGGAGTACACAGCATAAAATGAAAAGTTCAATGGCATAAAATGAAAAGTTCAATAATAATAGGACATGAAATAGAGACTGTAATTGCTGGCCAATGCATTTAAATAGTCAGAAAGTAGGAAACAGTACTACAATAGCATGAGATCTGACATGTTGATGTTACAGTAGAAACGTTTAGTTAGGATAAGAAAAAGGGTGGATGAGAAACAGGAGGAAAATGTAATTGCACCTGCTTAGGAGAAATATCACCAATGTAGATCTGTCTGGTGAAGTGCCTGAGCTTGACTGAATATATGGTTTGGGATGATGGCATATGAACAGTGGCTGTAGCGCCCCTGTTTGACTGATCGGCACCAAAGTTGGTGGGTCTCTCTGGGAGGCCGTGCTACATTAGTGGGTAAAATTTGGTGAGAATCGGATGAAGAATGCCTGAGATTTAGCTGTTTGATTGAAATAGGAATTGAAATGGTTTGGACAGCAGGTGGAGCCTGCGCTCCATGGATAAATTCTATTCAATATTTTTAGGCCTTCTCAGCCAAGTTTGCTCTTAGACACATATGAACAGTCGCCATAGCGCCCCCGTTTGACTGATCGACATAAAAGTTGGAGGGTCTGTCTGTGGGCCAGTGCTACATTAGTGGGTGAAATTTTGTGAGGATTGGATGAAGCAAGCCTGAGATTTAGCTGTTTGACCTAAGGTGGATCTTAGGAGTATACAGATAGTGGCCATAGCACCCCCGTTTGACCGATCGGCATCAAAGTTTGAGGGTATGTCTGTAGACCAGTGCTACATAAGTGGATCAAATTTCGTGAGGATTGGATGAAGCATGCCTGAGATTTAGCTGTTTGATTGAAATCGGCTTATAAATGATGCAGGTTGGGTGTGGATGGTGGCCATATTATACAGAAAGGTCAGGTATTTTTTAATAATCATCCCTGACGGCAGTGTCTTGATTGACTTGACACCAGAATCACTTACATGGGGTGTAGATTGTTAAAGTTATAGGAATATTTCATTTAATCAGTTTTTAACTATCACAAGGGAATGCAGATGACTGTTATTATGCAATACATATATCCTGATTTGGCATGACTCACAGAACTTGCAGTACAAAGGATTTTTACCAGTAATATGAGACTTGAACAGAAATGAGATAAATGTCACTTTCACTGGTTTTGCAGGTTTAGAGACACATATTGCATTGCTGTAGCGCCCCCATTTGACCAATCGGCACCAAATTTGGAGGGCCCTTACCCACTACGGTCCTTGATGACATATTCAAGTTTGGTAGTGATTGGCTGAGGCAGGCCTGAGATACAGCTGTCTGATTGAAGTGGGCGTGGCACCTGTATGGTCTGGATGTGGCTGGTCGCCGTACCTTATAGAAAGTTTAGGATTTTTTGAATAATTGTGTACCAGGACTGTCTCCTGATTTGAATGATACCAGATTTACATAGGTTGGTTGAAAATCCAAGGAGGTTAACGAAATGTCATGTTTTTAGACTCCTATAAAATACGCAAAAGCGGAAAGAGATAGGATGAAGTTCTACATGTCTTTGAATTTGCCATGGGCCAGTGCAATAGAAAAGTAACAAATCTCAATTTTATCATTAACAGTTCAATAGAAATAAGCAGAAATGCAAATCCTGTCGCTGTAGCGCCCCCATGTGGACAATTGGTGTGGCCTTTGCAGGGATTGCTAGGGGTTAGGAGACAAATGTACAAGCCTATTTTTGTTCAGATCAGCTGTTGTTAAGCCTGTCAAAGGCCTGTCAGAATGCTGCTTGATTTTGATTGGCTGATGGTGGCTAGGGTTTTATGATTAATGACTGCCCTGATAGATAGCTGACCTCAGGCTTCAGAGTAGTACATGTATGCCAAATTTCATTTGGATCGGTCAAGGAAGTCAGGAGATATTGGCAGTTTTTAGTTGTAGCGCCCCCTATTGACGAAATGCGGCCTGCCTTCAACAGTGTCCCCAGAATGGGGTACGGGGATAGGATTTAAAATTTGGTGAAGGTAGGCTAAGGTATGGCCAAGTTATAACAGTCAGACCAATACTGGCTAAATTTACGTAGACTTTGGGCGTGGCTAGTGGCCGTATGATAGACCAATATCAGGGTTATTTGAATTATTTTTCATCAGCTCAGAGACCTGATCGGTTTTATACCTCATTTGTCTGATTCCGTCAGACGGTGTAGGAATTACAAGCAAAAGTAGGTTTTGCAAATTATGCAAATTAGCAAAAAATCTAAGTAGGCGGAGCTTCATAGTCCAAATGGCAAGTTGGTAGGGCAAGGATGTCTCTATCAGTAGAAATATGAATTTCAATTATAGGACTAACAGGACAGGAGATATCAATCAAAACGCGTTAGAGGGCGCCACGGCGCCCCCATCTGGCCGACATGGTTGGGTCGGATTATCTGAGTAGCGGGGAGGAATTGACATCATCCTACCAAGTTTCATAATTCTAGCACTTACGGTTTAGGCTGTACATTCAGTTTTGGGGCAGAAAAATAATAATAATAATCCTAAGAAAAACAATAAGGTTCCATTGCACTTCGTGCTTTGGAACCTTAATAATCCTAAGAAAAACAATAAGGTTCCATTGCACTTCGTGCTTTGGAACCTTAATAATAATAATAATCCTAAGAAAAACAATAAGTTTCCAATGCACTTCGTGCTTTGGAACCTTAATAATAATAATCCTAAGAAAAACAATAAGTTTCCAATGCACTTCGTGCTTTGGAACCTTAATAATCCTAAGAAAAACAATAAGTTTCCATAGCACTTCGTGCTTTGGAACCTTAATAATAATAATCCTAAGAAAAACAATAAGGTTCCATTGCACTTCGTGCTTTGGAACCTTAATAATCCTAAGAAAAACAATAAGGTTCCATTGCACTTCGTGCTTTGGAACCTTAATAATCCTAAGAAAAACAATAAGTTTCCATAGCACTTCGTGCTTTGGAACATTAATAAAGGATTACAGTTAAGGGAGCAAACGTTAACCAAATACAAACGTACGGCTCTTGGACTGAACAAGCAGGGTGCTAAAACTCAAAACTACAGTTCCTACGCGGTCCGCAAGGTGGCACTCGCCGCCCACCACTCCCGACACCGACAGGACTACTTAGCAATGCTTATGATATTTCGTAATTTTGTCTGATATTCCATAATTTTGTAATCATTAAAGGGACTACTTACTATTGCTTATAATATTTCATGATTTTGTCTCGCTTTATATTTCATACTTTTAATATTCCTGAAGAGACCAAAGCGTACCTGTTTGTTCCTCCGACAGCCCTATATCCCCCTCTCGTACTAAAACACCCAAATAACCTTTGCCAAGACCCTCTCCCTTCTCTCCTCCATCTTCTGCATGGTATACAACTCTTGTTCCAGGATACAGCAGTACTCTTGCTGAGCTATGCACAAAAATTGGAAACCAGTGTGGGTTGTAAAGACAGAAGAGACATTTCCCTTTTTTCAGACTTTCTTGTGAGAGTTGCAGGGGATTTTCACTGATGGAAAGGTCATATCTGAACCCCTCATTCCCCAACAAATGTCGTCTATGATCAATATATGTATAACTGAGGCTGATGTGGTACTAAGCCTAGCTAAGCTCAAAATAAATAGATGGCATCTTGCCTACAGTTTTAAAGGAGATGAGGAATATTATTAGCCGACCTTTAACTTTATTATTCCAGAAATCCTTATCTGCTAGTGTGATACCTTCTGATTGGAAGCATGCTAATATAACACCCATATTCAAAAAAGGGGATCGAAGTAATCCAGCAAACTATAGGCCAATCAGTTTAACTGGAAAAAATAATGGAAGCTATAATCCAAGTGAAAATGGTAAGTAACATTCTGAGGGATAACCAACATGGATTCAGGTGAGGAAGGTCCTGTTTGACTAATCTGTTTGATTTCTTTGAGGAAGCTACAAGAGAAATTGATCACAAAAAGGCCTATGATGTCATCTACTTCGCTTTCCAGGAGGTCTTTGATGTTGTCCCCCACAAATGGCTCTTGCTTAAGCTCAAAGCTGCACGGATTTTAGGAACTGTAGCAGCTTGGATCGAAAACTTTGTAACAGACAGGAAGCCGTGGGTATTTATTAGAGGCACAAGGTAAGAGTTTTAATGGGCACACAGAGAGGCATACGGGACAGAATAGTCATAAAAATGCAATGACAGGACTAGTGAAACAAACTCTGACGTGGACTTAAATACACAGAACTAATGAAAACCAACTCACAACAGCTGATGACAAGGGGATTCCACACGAGGTTAACGAGGGGCCGTGGCACACACGAGGACAGGACTGGCAGGGTGTGACAATATAGGTTGCCTTATAAAAACCACTGGAATTCAAAGTGACAGATCGCCGTAGAGTCCTGTTTATAAACCTTTATTAATACTGAAGTGATTAGAGGTAAGGTTTACTCACAGATAACAAGTTATGTCTGAAGCTTTATTTGGTCACACAAGCAGCTTGACGGCACAGACTCGGCGCTATTTGTCTCTGAGGAAAAGGAAACTCATTAGATTTCCTGTCAAACATTTATTCAGGTAATTACACCAGGAATGCCGAAGGCAAGCAATAGTCTGATACATAATAAAAACTAGCAGCTGTCGGAATGGTTTTATTCGTTTCTATTTATGTTGATTTATTTAGTTGTTGTATACTTTTGGATTAAAATGAATTAAACAAATTTGTCCGTCATTGATGTTGGATGTTACTACCGTTGATCTGTCCTGCCTGTAGCCTTCTTTCCCTTAATAAATCCCCAGTTTTCCCTGTATTCCACCTGCCTGCCTTGTCTTTCCCTGCCTCCTGCCCACTTACCTGCCCGTCGCTACCCGGGATACCTGACAACTGCAGTTCCGCTGTTTTGTTTGGCACCCTAAATTATGTCCTGCAATCTGTGGAAAAATCTGAAGGCTGAGGAATGTTACGTAAGACAGGTAAAATGCAAAAACTCTCTCTGGTGTAATTCACTGCATAAAACCAATGGTCTTAAGTGTGGTGTCTTCTTCATAACACTCCCTGACTTTTGTATTCGTGACCTTGAGATAGGGTGGGCTGCTTTTCTTCCTTCATTTTACTAGTGTTCCTCCCTTTCCTCCCAGCCTTGGCTGGTGGTTCAGGCAGCATCACCTCTTTTAATGGACCACAGTTACACAGAGATGAACAACATAGAATACTTTGGATTGAGGTTTTGCAGTAAGAGGGTGCTGAAGGAAAAAGGAGTTTCAAAGACATCGGTCTGCCTGTACTGCCGATTTTGACTCTGCCCATTTCAGATGTTCATGTAAAGTGTGAATTTACTAATGTGACATTCCTTAAATATAACCACTGAAACAGAACGGTTGTAAATTTGCTGTCCAGTTTGGTAGATGGACTGACGCAGAGGCGGAGCTATGGATAGGTCTGGGTGGTATTGACAGTTGGGCCCACCCAATTAGATTAATGAAACTGCATTCTTTATATATAAATTACTGTCTTCTAACTCTGTTCCTATACATCACTGTTGTTACTGTATCAAGTACGACAGAATGTGTGAGCTCCCTCTAGTGGTCTTCTAGGTATAATTTTTTTCTCACTTTTTTGCTATTCTGTCTTCTTTTCATACCTATAATGCGGCGATTAGCTTCATACTGGGCACCGACACACCTGGAAATGACGTAACATCGAACCAAATGCCAAAAGTAATCAGAAGTTAGCACGCTGCCCAGAATGCACAGATAACAAGCTACACTGCAAGTCGTCCAGCCACGACGTCACCCAGCCCCTCGTCTGCCGTCTAAAATACAGATAAATTACATGTGCTCCATATTTCTGCAGCTGACATTATTTTGAACTGGGCCATAAAGAACATATTCTCATAGCGATGGCTTTTAATCAGTCCATGCTGGATCTGGGAGAAATGATGCGGCGAGCAAAGCAGGTGGTTTGGGTGCCGACGGTGCATGAAGGTGTGCAGGCAGCGGCAGGAGAGAAGATGTTAAGGATTGTAAGGATTAGAGTGCAAAGGTTGTAGGTGATTTGAAGTTAGACAACAGAGATTCATGGCTGTGGAGCATGATAGGAGTTTTGTGTGATTCAAAAGAAAGTACAGAGGAATGTTGGCAGGAAATGGAAAGAGAAGTGCCTGAGGAGGTGTGGACTGCTCATGATACAGATGTAGGCCTAGTTAATTCAGCTAGCCCACTGGAAATTTATCTTAAGCCAGGGTGCACACCACCCTGGAAAAACCAGTACCCCTTGAAACCTGAGGCCGAGGAAGGTGTAAGGGAAACGATAGAGGGATCACTGGATGCAAGGGTGTTGGTGCCTACCATTAGCTGCTGCAACACCCCCCTCTTCCCTGTGCCAAAGGCAGGAGGTGAAAAGTGGAGGCTGGTACATGATTTGTGTGCAGTAAATGAGGTAGTGGAGGATCAGACAGCAGAAGTTCCCAATCCACACACCCTGTTGACAAATGTGCCCCCCCAATGCAAAATGGTTTACAGTTGTGGATTTGTGTTCAGCATTTTTCAGTGTGCCCCTTGCAGAACAGTCACAGTTTCTGTTTGCTTTCACCTACAGGGGTCAGCAGTATACCTACACGAGGATGCCACAGGGATTTAAGCATTCGCTGCATGTTTTTAATCAGGTGCTTAAGGCAGACTTAGACTGAATTTAAAAAGTACAGTGATACAATATGTGGAGTATCTATTGTTGTGTGCGGAAACGCTGGCAGACTGCCACCAGGACTCAGTGCAGTTGCTGAAGGTCTTGGCAAAAGGGGGCCATAAGGTGTCCAAGGCCAAGTTGCAGTACTACCAAGAGCAGGTTACGTACTTGGGGCGTGAGATCAGCCACGGGAGGAAAGCTATAGCAGAACAGCTAAAGGGAATCACTAAGGCTCCGAAACCCATGACTGTGTCACAGATGCTGACATTTTTTAGGGACGACAGGATTCAGCGTGGACTGGATTGAGGACTGTGCTGTGAAGGTGGCACCGTAGTGGGCACTGATAAAGGAGGAGGGCCACACTAATTTGAAGGCCCCCTTAATTTGAACTCAGTAGCATTTGAATCTATCAAGCAGAAGCACCAGAATGCACCTGCTCTGGGCCTCCCAGTCTACACCAAGCCGTTTTATCTGTATGTCGGGAACAGGAAGGACGGCTTTGGGACAGCCCTGCTCACTCAGGACTTGTGTCCTGGCAGACAGAAGCAGCCATTGGCATACTATAGTATGAAGCTGGACAATGTGGCTCAGGGATACCCACCCTGTTTCCAGGCAGTGGTGGCTGCCTATTTAGGCTATGAAAAGGCCACTGCCATCACAATGGGTTATCCAGTGACAATTTATACTTCACATAAGGTGGTGGACCTTATTGACAAAGGCAAATTTGTGTTGATCCCAGCAAGGCAGCTAGCGTACTTTGCATTTCTCTCTTACCCGGATGTGACAATAAAGCGCTGCACTACAGTGAACCCTGCAGACAGCATTCCCCTGGAGGATGAGGGGCAGCCACATGAGTGTGTGGCAGAGTCTTTGGTTTACATTAAACTGAGACCAGACCTGGAGAGCTCTCCCACTGAAAATAGCGAGATGGTTTTGTTTGTGGATGGCTCATGTTGGAGAGATGGGGATGCCTTGAAGGCTGGGTTTGCTGTAGTTCAGCCTCAGGGTGATGATTTTCACACTCTCGTTTCAGAGCCAGTGGCACAACCCTGTTCCGCTCAATTAGTGGAGATAAAGGCTTTGACTGCAGCGTGCTGGCGAGGACAACATAAGACGGTTACAATCTACACAGACTCTGCATACGCACATGATGTATGCCATCTGTTTGGAGCAGTCTGGAAGCAAAGGGGGTTTTGCAAAATTGACGGCTCCCCCATTCAGCATTATAATCAGATTTTGGAGTTGCTACACGCAATGATGCATCCCAAGCGTTTGGCTATTGTTTAGTGTCATGCCCACCGCAAAGGTCGTGATTTTGTTATTCAAGGCAATGCGGCCTCTGATGCGGCAGCCAGGGCGGCTGCGCAGGTCAGGACTGCTCATCTTTTGCCTATGGTGACTATAGAGCTGGACCTTACTGTTTCTGATCTGGTGGCCCTGCAGGAGCGTGCGGGCCCCTATGAGGCCTCAGTGTGGCTAAAAAGGGGGGCCTCTAAGGATGCTAATGGTCTGTATAGCAACCATGAGGGGCTTTTGGCCGCACCTCTGTCTTTGGTGAACATTTTGATAACGGATGCGCATGGTCTTGACCATTGCACAAGGGGGGAGGTGTTTTTACACCGCAAGGTTTCTGGGCACCACAGCTGCAAGCAATGGTGGATACAAGGTTGTCAGAATGTGAGGTGTGCATTAAGAACAATGTACGCAAAGCAATCACAGCCCCAGTAGGGCACATTCCAGTGCCGGAGGGACTATTCAGACACTTGGTGATGGACTATGTGGACATGGGAAAAACAGCATATGGAAAGCGATATATGCTTGTGATTGTGGACAGGTTCAGCAGATGGGTGGAGGCAATACCGTCCAAGGACATGGGGGCGATGACAGTGGTGAAATTCCTGATCAGAGAGGTGATTCCGAGGTTTGGGATACCAACTGAAATCAGCTCTGATAATGGAGCTGCATTTGTGGGGAAAGTTACTAAGTTAGTGGTTCAACAGCTGAGAATAAAACAAAGGTTGGGATGTGTGTATCACCCTCAGTCGCAGGGCATGGTGCAGAGAGTGAATGGCACACTTAAGCAGAAGCTGAATAAGATTTGCGCCACCACGAAAATGAACTGGGTAGATGCACTGCCAACAGCCTTGATGGCGTATCGGATGGAAGCGCACAGGGTGACGCATTTGTCTCCGCATGAAATGCTGACAGGGAGACCAATGCCTGGATCGACTTGGAGGGGGCCGTATAAGGGACCCAGCCTAGATCAGCTGGGGGATGAATTAAAGTTGTACATGAGGACGTTAACCAAAATACACAAAGCTATTTCCAAACAGGAAAGGGAGAAAGCACAGAAAGAAGACACAGACCAGAAGGAGCCAGTCATCTTTCCAGGAGATAAAGTCTACCTGCGAGTGTTCCGGCGAAAGTGGCACAAGCCCCGACGAGAGGGACCCTTCAAGGTGACACGAGCCACAGCAACAGCAGTACAGGTAGAAGGGAGTAACACGTGGTATCATTTGAACCACTGCACTAGAGTACTGCACGAAAGGCAGATAGTCACTGAAAACGACACAGAGGATGTAGCTGCCCTTGACTCAGATGGCCCTGATGGAGCTCCCAGAGGAGCTCCACAGCTTGGAGAGGAGCCAGTTTCAGGTTCAGAGCAGACTGAGGGTCAAGAGGGAGCGTCGCAAGCAGACCAGCCACTCCAGACAGGACACGAAGCTGTGGGTTCTGGTAGGGCTGATAGCGATGATATTGGTGATGCTAATGATATATCCGGCCCTTCAGGTCTGGGGGCACAGCAGGACCACAGGTCAGGTGAGTTCAGAACAATTGACTTCACTGACTCCGCCTTGTCCTTTGATGCTGAATAACCTCTCAGATAACAATGAGCGAAAGCGGAGAGATAGGGAGGAGATATGGGAGTGAGGAGAGTGAGCAAATTGTAGAATATACCCAGGATGAAGTAGACCTGGATGGGTTAGCAAAACGTATGCTTGGAAATTGGTGGTATAAATAGGCTAAGTATACCGCCGCTTCATTAGGGCAGGAGGGTTGTGTGTTGTGTGCAGGTCCTGACCCTTCAGTTAGAGTAGTCCCATTCCCATAAACTAATAAACAGTGTGAAGAATGGGAAATGGAGAGGATTATAAGATTCTGGAAGAGTCTGTGTCAGGAGGGGCAGGCCCCTGAGAAAGACTGCAGACCCATATCTAACCAGTCAGAGCGCATACCATACTGCCCATATCAATGTCTGATATATCAGGGAAATTCTAAATATGCGTACAGGGTGGAAAAGCATTGTGGGCAGTTTAAGCCCTGGAAAGGGGGACAGCAAGATATTATGGCGAACAAATTGAGTTTTTTCAAGGGACTTATTTATGAGTGTTTTACAAATGATAGGCCAGAGGAGGTAGGCATCTTCTGGGGAATATGTGGAACTGTTTGGAATGTGAAAGGTCCCTGATTACAGAACGGAGAACTATCACGTGTTCCGCTGGATGCGCTAGAAAACCAGAGTGTGCCCCTGGCAGATGTGTAGTGGCTGTGTGGTAAGGAGGGCGGATTGAGGCCTACTCTTCCCTATAATTGGGGAGGCCTCTGTGCTAGGATAATGTTAGTCAGCAAGGTGGATATATATTCTAGAAGACGACCGTCTAGGTCCCGCAGATTTGTTGCAAATTACGAGAATGATCCCAATGTATATATAGATGCAATTGGCCAGCCAAGGGGCATTCCAGAGAAATATAAGGTGAGAAGTGATAGCTGCTGGTTTCGAATCGATATTGATTTGGCCTACTATTAACAAAAATGTGGAATGGATAAATTATTTGTACTATAATCAGCAGAGGTTTACCAACTATACTCAGGAGGCACTCGCATCTCTGGGGGAGCAGCTTCAGGCCACCAGTCTGATGGCCTGGCAGAACAGGATAGCCCTGGATTGGCTCCTGGCAGAAAAAGGGGGAGTGTGTGTGCTGTTCGGGGATCAGTGCTGTACGTTTATTTTTAATAATACAGCCCCGGATGGTTCCTTTACTGAGGCTATGAGAAAGTTGCCGGGGTTACAGGATGAGATGGCAAGTAATGCAGGACAACATGATGGGTTGTTTGACTGGTGGTATGATATGTGGGGAAATTGGCAGCAAGCCCTTATGAAAGCACTCTGTGTGGGTGCTGTGCTCATTTTTGCTCTGCTACTAATCTTTTGTTGTGTAGTTTCTCTTGTTCGCTCCCTAGTGGGGAGAGCACTGGCCTGGCAGGCGACTATAGCTGCAATGTCTAGAGTGGTGGGAGGACCGTTTGGAGCGGCATCCTCCTGGACCAACACGGAAACGGATAGCGACATAGACACCTTGGATGCAGTCCTGCCCATAGCTGAAGTTCGGCCGTACCGTGTGTGAATACTCCGGGCGGGAGACCTGCAGCATGCCTGCCTCCCACGACATCTGGGATTTTCTGATTATGACAGACTGTCTGTTATAGTAGTATGCAATGTTATTAGTTAACCTTTTACTTATCTTTGTATTAGATATATCTAGATTTTGTAGTCCTGCTATACATGCAATATATTCATGGGAGGTCATTTTATGGCGATCCTCCCCTCCCTTCCTGATGTACCCTCTGTGCTGCTGTTGGTTGATTCTCAGTGTTAGTAGTTTGTGAGCCATGCCTGCCATGGACCCCGAAGGGGGGGGGCGCGCCTGTGGCGGGCTGGGAGTGGAATTTCCCTGGGTGATAGGGTTTTTGCCCTCCCTCCTGGGCTGGATGGACAGGATTGTGTGTGGGGGAAATATATTGAATATTATTTAGCACTATATAACGTAGAATACAAGTATTATAATATTATTAAAAAGTATGCCAAATATCCATGATATTATGTTTACAATGTAAACATTATAATGTAATCAACACAATGTAATCAACTGAGTATGTATTTGCACCTTTTGTTAGTCTGAGTTTCTGTTTATGTTACTTTGTTAGTCCTGAATCTATGAATATTCACTTTTATTAGCGTATATTTTATCACTATGTTAAAGGACAAATATATTATCAACCTTCTAGTTAGACAATGTGTAACAGGCTGAAACTGCCAAGGTTTACTACTGAAGGAAGGGATTCGCCTGAGTTCACCAGAAGTTCACGGCTGAGCATTTTTAAAAAACCAAGTGGAGCTGCTCGCGCCACCATTATGTTCAGCCGAGAGGCCAAACGGTAAAAGAAATGATGGACAAACTTATCACCTAGGGGTGTGGATTAAGGGAAAAAACAATGATTGTGAATGGATGAAGGAATGATGATGCTTAAGTGATGAGATAAGAAGAGAATGATAATGATAAGAACTTGGTGTAAAACAGTACTGGACACACTTTACGTGTCCAGCCTTGGTTGTAACTTCATTGTTGCAGTAAAGACTGAATTCTGGATACTACACAAGCGGCCCTCTGACTTCTGATTTGGCGGGGAAGGAGAAAAACCACGACATAAACCCTCAGAACTGGTGTAAGAATCAACTTTTGGGTGTTTATAGTTTCCTGATTCGGGATACAGCAGTGCATTCTGGGAGCCGTCTGTATCTCCCACAGTGAAACACCCAGCGAAGTTAGGAAAAGAACTTATCCCTTGTTCTTTGGTAACAGATGGAGGCGTTTCATCATCACGTCCCTCCTTGCATAGGCATAGGATGAAATGATCCACCAGGGATGTCAACTGGGGTACTAAGGGCAGGGCGTAGTTTGGTCTTGGGTCAAACTGTCTGTCACAGACAGATGTGATGTTAAAAGTATAATAATTGCAAAATAATGGTAATATTGCTGTTTTCTGCTAGATGTAGGTGTTGAGGCTCAGAGGGAGGGGGATGAGTGACGTGGAATTGAAGATCCACAGTGAGAAGGCAAGGGGGTCCAGATCAGCGGTCACGATCAGCCTCAGGGGTTGAGACTAGACCTGGTTGCCTTTCACTCTGCAGCAGGTTTGGAGAGCAAGTTAACCTCTAGCTGGGCTTGTGGTTTCGATATCCGGCCCAGCTCTCTTTGGGTGTGATAGATTAATTTTTATTTGAAAGCTGTATCACAGTAGTTTTGAAAAAATAAAACAGTCATTGAGGAAAGCAGAATTCATTTATTAATACATTAATAAATTCATAATTACAAATATAAAATGTCTGATAAAAACAAAGCCTTATTTAAAAAAAGTTAAAATGTCAAAGCTCTGAGAAAAGTTAAAACGTTAAAAATGGGCTGCCGGGGTTAAAAGCTTTTAAAGAAAAAAAATGATACCTGCCTGTACATCCATATTTAACTTGCGGTCTACCTGCTGAGCCTTTCTGCTCACAACGGGTTGATTGATTATGTCTGCGGAGGCCGGAAAGGGGAAACTTTCAGCGCGATGCCTCATTCTCAGTAATGCTACCACGGAGGAAGCGTCGTGCCTGGATGTGTTTATTTACATTTCCCCTTTATTCAGGTACGGTATGAGCATATTAGCTTCTCAATTGTTAATATGTTTGCTGCGCTATTTTATGTGTGTTTTATTAACATGTCGATTGTATGTTGAGTGTGTTTTGAAGCTGTATTGTCAGTTGTAAATTGTTAATCAGTATATGGCTAAGCGGCTAGCTGAAACTTCTTCCCCAGTGGCGGGAACAGAACGACCTGAGGCCAGCTTGTTGTACAGCGTGTGCACTCTGCTCAGGTCAAGCTCAGTAAGACGCACACAAAGCATTTGGGTTTTGGTATGTTTGTGGGTGTACTTTGTTACACATTTATTCGTATGTTCACTTCTTAAGTGAGTCGCCATGATAAGAAACGGATAATACGAAGGGACAAATGCTATATGTATTTTTTTGTTTATTTTCTGTAGATTCTCATTTGTCAATTTAAGGTCATGTTTATTGATTAATAGATCCTTGTTATACTTACCTGTTACACTTGATTTTATCTGTTTTAAGAAAAGTGAGAGATGTTAGTGTTTATTTACCTTTACAGCAGAATGGAATTACATTCGGATCTAACAGCTGGATGAGCTGAAAGTGCATATAATTGGTGCAATATTTTGTTTTGAGAATAACCTTATAAATGCATATTTAATTGTTGGAATATTTTATTTTGGACAAAACGATGTATCTCTGCAGATGTTTTGAAAATAATACACATATATTCTCGATAATGCTACCACGGAGGAAGCATGGTCCCTGGATGTGTTTATTTACATTTCCCCTTTATTGAGGGTGTTACATGGGCAGTTTACATGGTCTCCACGTTGGATTCCTCTCAGTTCTCTGGTTTCCTCCCGCAGTCCAAAGACACGTGGTTCAGGTGAATTGGTGCCTCTAAAAGTACCCATAGTGACTGTGTGTGAGTGTTTGCCCTGTGACAGACTGGCATCCTGTCCTGGGTGTTCCCCTGCCTTGAGCCCTGTTCTGCCTCAGATCAGCTCCACGCTCCCTTTACTGTACTGACCCTGTACTTAATAAGAATGTGCAAGATAGATGGCTGAACTAACGTACATTGAAATGCTTTTTGTACAAGTCATGTCAAGTGATTTGTATTTAAAAGGCACATTAACAAACAATACATGTTATGGCAAAATGCTGTAATTAAAAATGCTACAATAAAAACATGAAATACGTAATACAATCAGAGACATTGGACAAAGTTACATAAAATATATAATTTTAGTAATTCAATGGGGATAAGATAAAAGCAGGAGTAACTGTCTCCAGGTCTTTGGCTGAAAGGTGTGATTTAAGCCTGGCTATTGAACTCAGCTGACAGAAACACCCCTTCACAACAGAATTTATTTGTTTATCAAACTCAATGATGAATCAAAGATGAAACCAAGATTTTTAGTATGTGACCGGAAGTTTTCTGAATGAGACCCTAATTGTTCTCTGAGATCATGAACAGACCTTGAGTGACCAAAACTCATTACCTCTGTCTTGTTTTCATTAATCAGGACCAAAGTCATTGCGGTCCTGTTCTTAATGTCCTCCAGACAGTTAGAAAGGGCCATCAGAGAGCAGCAGTATCCAGGTTTTAATGGCAGATAGAGCTGCATATCACTGGCATAGCAATGATATTTTACATAATAACATTCACAAATAGAGCCCAAAGGAAGCATGTATAGACGGAATAGGAGAGGGCCTGTATCACAGGACTGGATATGTTTACAAGTAAGGTCATAGTACTGAAGGGGTGTGGCCATCCCACACAGTGACAAGCCCATTCATTCACCTCATCTAGGCCTTTTACTAGGGATTTAAGGTCCTGGTTTTCCTCTCAGACCCTAGAACACACTGCCAGGCTCAGATTCCCAATCCCACATCCTGCTGAAGCCCTTCCCAAGATCAGACACTAGTTTTGTTTTCCTTGTTCTTATAATAAAATGATGGTCTTTGCCTTTTCAGGCAACATCATCACTGTTCTGTTAATTACACATGACCTAATCTAAGTATTATACAAGCCAAGCATCATCACTTAGAGATGTCATGATGTGGAAAATCCTTATTCGGTTAATTATTTTCCCCACAGGTGCTGACAGTGTGTCCATAGTGAAATGGGTCTGTGTACAGAGAGGATGATCTGTTACAATCCCATGTTTCTATGGTGACAGATATAAAACTCATGTGAAATACTGGTGCAGAGGGTATCATGTGAGGTCATGTACTCCCATAGTACACACTGACTCTCCACAGGAGGGTAAAGTGTCAGTCAGAGATGATCTTGACTACCGAGTCTTCACTGTGACCATCAGCAATCTGACAGCTGAGGACTCTGATCGGTACTGGTGTGGTGTGAAGATCAGTGGAGCCTCTTTGATCAGGTTAATCTGTCAGTCACTCATGGGAAGATGTCTGTACTGCAGACTGTAGCCAATGAGATGCACAGTATGTAACATGTCATGGAGTCAAAAAGGAAGGACATTAACACAAACACTGAAGGAAAATTGTTTTAATATTTAAAAAATCTGCATTTTAATTTAATTCAATGTGATAAACGAGACTTGGAAGAAGTAACAGTGTCAGCTAAATTGGGCGACTTGATGAGGTTAAATATGATAAGTAATATGTTAAAAAATGTCAGTTTATTGGGCAAACATTTACATATGCATGTTGTGATGGGCTGATATTCATAAACATTTCATTGCTATGCAAATCTTTGAGTGTTTTACCTGTGTGTTCAGGTCCTCCAGGGCTGTCTGTGGACAAACAGGAGGTGACGGGTGTGGATGGAGACAGTGTCAGTGTTACTATGGAAACAACAAAAGACATAGGATGTTGTGTAAGATTGGGGGTTCCTGTGCATCAGAGAGATCAGTGAGTTTGCATGGGAGGCCTGTCCTGATCAGGGATGACACAGAAAATAAAACCTTCATTGTGACAATGAGTGGGCTGGAGAGGAAGGACACTGGCTGGTATTGGTGTGCTGCTGGAATCCTGCAGATTCCAGTTCATATTACTGTTAAACATAAGTAATTGATTTAAATCTGCCTGTGAATTATTTATGCTTGAATATAGATACATACTAATCAACCCAGCAGTTTCACTCACGAAGGGGTTTGTGCTTCTTTGTGGGGATAATCCCCTATTTATCAGCTGTTGTGAAACAGAGTTATTTATTGGGATTATTGTTTCAATGATAGTGGCACGGTGGTCCAGTAGGCGGCGCTGTTGCTTCACGCCTCCATGTTTAGGGGTTTGAATCTGGCTTCTGCTCTGTCTGTGTGGAGTCTGCATGTTCTCCACATGCTGTGTGGGTTTCCTCCAACAATCCAAAAACGCACAGTCAGGCTAATTGGTGTCTTTAATATTGAATGTGTGTCTTCTAGTTTATGATCAGTCTGTAATATGACAAAAATCACAGCGTTTTCCACAGACATACAGCCAGTCACTTGTCATGTATACAAATCCAGACAAATCCATGTAGCTTGCAACATAATTCAGGCATTTTTTCATCTTTGTGAGGATGAATTGTTACTAATGGTGTGCAGACTGACTAACATGTCTGTAGGTGGTTTTTCATTGCAGCGTAGACCAGTGTTACAGTTGTACTCTGTAATATCTGTTCCAGTGCTGCATCCATCCATTGTCTGAAACTGCTTGTCTAACTCAGGGTCCCTATGGGCGCAAGGCAGGGAACGTCCCATGACAGGGTGCCAACCCATTGCAGGACACGCTCACACTCCATTCCCTCGCACAAGCACACCTACCGGCAATTTGACAACTCCAATTAGCCTCAGCATGTTTTTGGACTGTGGGGGGAAATCAGAGTCCCTGGAGGGAACCCCACAATGACACAGGGGGAGCATGCAAACTCCATACACACGGAACTCCAGCGAAGACTTGAGTACACGTGCCAGAGGAGTGAGGCGACAGTGCAAACCCTGCTTTTTATTAACTATCCTTTCTCCTGTTTCTCTGCACATGATGAAGAAGGAGGGGATAATGAAAAACGGAGGTAAGCATTCAGCAGCATTTACAGTAGTGTGGGGGTCCAGCTAGCAGCATTTACCTGATCACACAGTAATGGGAAACTGTCATTTTAATTTTAAGGGAAAAAAATATTTTTTATTTCATTTTCTTAATAATAAACTTGAGATCCCATCCCATCCAGAGTGAGCCCTTGCCTTGTGCCCTGTGCTGCTGGGGAACAACTGCAGGCCTGTTTTTACAAAATAGTGCAACATGTTGTGTGATAATCTCTAGCTATTTTCATGCTCTTTGTTAATGTCTCCTGTTCCTCACATGTGTCCTGTGTAATAGTACAGATGTGGCTGTACCGTGTTTCTATAAAGCATGTAAGACTTTACTGTTCACATCCACCCTCTTATTCAGCTCTTTGGTCCAGCTGGCTCTGTATGTAGGACTGAGCTGATCGGTGCTGCTGTCGATTATCAAGGTGGTTTTACTTCAGTCAGAACAGATTCACTGTTTTGTTCTTCAGGTTTAAACCCTAAGGAGTAGGTTAAGTCCAGCCTTGGCTTCCAAGCTGACGTTTTTCTACATATGTGCTTGTGTATCATGGACAGTAAGAGGGGGCAGGCAAGGAGAGAATTTCTCTTTGGTGATCAATAGAGTGTTATTATTATAACGTCTAAAACGTATGATGGTCTGTCGATAAATCAATAACAATATGAATGAAGTCAATGTTTATCTAAAGAAATCAGAATGACAGTATATGTTATTTAACAACCTGAACACAACACGAAACGTTAGCAGTAACATATGATGCTCTGCTGCCTTCAGTGAAAGTCCTGACATAATGTCTTTTAACATTTGCTTTCATAGCGCTGTTCTACATTAAACATTTTGAAACGAAGCAGCCGAACTCGTGCCAGCGGTACGAAACGCGTCGAAGTTTCCCGACTCGACGCTGGAAAAGGCAGGGGCCGGACTGACTGTAGGGGGCGTGGCCAGAGACAGCCTGGCCACTGTTCCAAATCATGGGTGCATGTTACAAGTCCGGAACATATTTTAACTTAGTACTAACTTAGCATCATATTTGATCTAATTCGACTGAATATTCCAGGTTTCCATCTCTCATGCATCTGGTGTGACGTGTTTTCAGACTCTCAGGCTGGCGCAAAGAAATCTTACGGCAAGTCTATTTTACACTAGTATAAACGTAAAATCAGCGACACCAAAGGCGTTGGAGTAGTTTGCAAAACCTACAGACTATTTAAAAGGTAACACAACTGTTACATAGGTTTTATATCCGTGTGTCTGGGTGTGCAGACTTGTGGCGAATTGAACGTCTGACTCCGGTCAGCTGAGCAAAGTTGGTAACCTTGGTATTGTGTGTAGGAGATTCGGTATAACTATAATTTCGTTCTCCATTTACATGCCGGAAGTGTCTTTAAGTGTTATGTAGTTTTGCCTGAAACGCAAAAATAAAAGAAAGCAATTAGAACTAACCAGTTGCTGCTGTAGTGATTGAAGAGCTTTTGTCGGAAGTTGGATTCGAACCCACGCCTTACTTCGGAGAACAGAATGCACCTTACTTCGGAAGGCTGTTTACGTTGAGTCGGGCGAATGAGACCACTCGGCCATGGGGCAGTTTCCAGTTAAGCCCTAAGGAGTAGGTTAAGTCCAGCCTTGGCTTCCAAGCTGACGTTTTTCTACATATGTGCTTGTGTATCATGGACAGTAAGAGGGGGCAGGCAAGGAGAGAATTTCTCTTTGGTGATCAATAGAGTGTTATTATTATTACGTCTAAAACGTATGATGGTCTGTCGATAAATCAATAACAATATGAATGAAGTCAATGTTTATCTAAAGAAATCAGAATGACAGTATATGTTATTTAACAACCTGAACACAACACGAAACGTTAGCAGTAACATATGATGCTCTGCTGCCTTCAGTGAAAGTCCTGACATAATGTCTTTTAACATTTGCTTTCATAGCGCTGTTCTACATTAAACATTTTGAAACGAAGCAGCCGAACTCGTGCCAGCGGTACGAAACGCGTCGAAGTTTCCCGACTCGACGCTGGAAAAGGCAGGGGCCGGACTGACTGTAGGGGGCGTGGCCAGAGACAGCCTGGCCACTGTTCCAAATCATGGGTGCATGTTACAAGTCCGGAACATATTTTAACTTAGTACTAACTTAGCATCATATTTGATCTAATTCGACTGAATATCCCAGGTTTCCATCTCTCATGCATCTGGTGTGACGTGTTTTCAGACTCTCAGGCTGGCGCAAAGAAATCTTACGGGAATTGAACGTCTCACTCCGGTCAGCTGAGCAAAGTTGGTAACCTTGGTATTGTGTGTAGGAGATTCGGTATAACTATAATTTCGTTCTCCATTTACATGCCGGAAGTGTCTTTAAGTGTTATGTAGTTTTGCCTTAAACGCAAAAATAAAAGAAAGCCATGTGTTACCTTTTAAATAGTCTGTAGGTTTTGCAAACTACTCCAACGCCTTTGGTGTCGCTGATTTTACGTTTATACTAGTGTAAAATAGACTTGCCGTAAGATTTCTTTGCGCCAGCCTGAGAGTCTGAAAACACGTCACACCAGATGCATGAGAGATGGAAACCTGGAATATTCAGTCGAATTAGATCAAATATGATGCTAAGTTAGTACTAAGTTAAAATATGTTCCGGACTTGTAACATGCACCCATGATTTGGAACAGTGGCCAGGCTGTCTCTGGCCACACCCCCTACAGTCAGTCCGGCCCCTGCCTTTTCCAGCGTCGAGTCGGGAAACTTCGACGCGTTTCGTACCGCTGGCACGAGTTCGGCTGCTTCGTTTCAAAATGTTTAATGTAGAACAGCGCTATGAAAGCAAATGTTAAAAGACATTATGTCAGGACTTTCACTGAAGGCAGCAGAGCATCATATGTTACTGCTAACGTTTCGTGTTGTGTTCAGGTTGTTAAATAACATATACTGTCATTCTGATTTCTTTAGATAAACATTGACTTCATTCATATTGTTATTGATTTATCGACAGACCATCATACGTTTTAGACGTTATAATAATAACACTCTATTGATCACCAAAGAGAAATTCTCTCCTTGCCTGCCCCCTCTTACTGTCCATGATACACAAGCACATATGTAGAAAAACGTCAGCTTGGAAGCCAAGGCTGGACTTAACCTACTCCTTAGGGCTTAACTGGAAGCTGCCCCATGGCCGAGTGGTCTCATTCGCCCGACTCAACGTAAACAGCCTTCCGAAGTAAGGTGTATTCTGTTCTCCGAAGTAAGGCGTGGGTTCGAATCCAACTTCCGACAAAAGTTCTTCAATCACTACAGCAGCAACTAGTTAGTTCTAATTGCTTTCTTTTATTTTTGCGTTTCAGGCAAAACTACATAACACTTAAAGACACTTCCGGCATGTAAATGGAGAACGAAATTATAGTTATACCGAATCTCCTACACACAATACCAAGGTTACCAACTTTGCTCAGCTGACCGGAGTCAGACGTTCAATTCGCCACAAGTCTGCACACCCAGACACACGCATATAAAACCTATGTAACAGTTGTGTTACCTTTTAAATAGTCTGTAGGTTTTGCAAACTACTCCAACGCCTTTGGTGTCGCTGATTTTACGTTTATACTAGTGTAAAATAGACTTGCCGTAAGATTTCTTTGCGCCAGCCTGAGAGTCTGAAAACACGTCACACCAGATGCATGAGAGATGGAAACCTGGAATATTCAGTCGAATTAGATCAAATATGATGCTAAGTTAGTACTAAGTTAAAATATGTTCCGGACTTGTAACATGCACCCATGATTTGGAACAGTGGCCAGGCTGTCTCTGGCCACGCCCCCTACAGTCAGTCCGGCCCCTGCCTTTTCCAGCGTCGAGTCGGGAAACTTCGACGCGTTTCGTACCGCTGGCACGAGTTCGGCTGCTTCGTTTCAAAATGTTTAATGTAGAACAGCGCTATGAAAGCAAATGTTAAAAGACATTATGTCAGGACTTTCACTGAAGGCAGCAGAGCATCATATGTTACTGCTAACGTTTCGTGTTGTGTTCAGGTTGTTAAATAACATATACTGTCATTCTGATTTCTTTAGATAAACATTGACTTCATTCATATTGTTATTGATTTATCGACAGACCATCATACGTTTTAGACGTTATAATAATAACACTCTATTGATCACCAAAGAGAAATTCTCTCCTTGCCTGCCCCCTCTTACTGTCCATGATACACAAGCACATATGTAGAAAAACCTCAGCTTGGAAGCCAAGGCTGGACTTAACCTACTCCTTAGGGCTTAACTGGAAACTGCCCCATGGCCGAGTGGTCTCATTCGCCCGACTCAACGTAAACAGTCTTCCGAAGTAAGGTGTATTCTGTTCTCCGAAGTAAGGCGTGGGTTCGAATCCAACTTCCGACAAAAGTTCTTCAATCACTACAGCAGCAACTGGTTAGCTCTAATTGCTTTCTTTTATTTTTGCGTTTCAGGCAAAACTACATAACACTTAAAGACACTTCCGGCATGTAAATGGAGAACGAAATTATAGTTATACCGAATCTCCTACACACAATACCAAGGTTACCAACTTTGCTCAGCTGACCGGAGTCAGACGTTCAATTCGCCACAAGTCTGCACACCCAGACACACGGATATAAAACCTATGTAACAGTTGTGTTACCTTTTAAATAGTCTGTAGGTTTTGCAAACTACTCCAACGCCTTTGGTGTCGCTGATTTTACGTTTATACTAGTGTAAAATAGACTTGCCGTAAGATTTCTTTGCGCCAGCCTGAGAGTCTGAAAACAGGTCACACCAGATGCATGAGAGATGGAAACCTGGAATATTCAGTCGAATTAGATCAAATATGATGCTAAGTTAGTACTAAGTTAAAATATGTTCCGGACTTGTAACATGCACCCATGATTTGGAACAGTGGCCAGGCTGTCTCTGGCCATGCCCCCTACAGTCAGTCCGGCCCCTGCCTTTTCCAGCGTCGAGTCGGGAAACTTCGACGCGTTTCGTACCGCTGGCACGAGTTCGGCTGCTTCGTTTCAAAATGTTTAATGTAGAACAGCGCTATGAAAGCAAATGTTAAAAGACATTATGTCAGGACTTTCACTGAAGGCAGCAGAGCATCATATGTTACTGCTAACGTTTCGTGTTGTGTTCAGGTTGTTAAATAACATATACTGTCATTCTGATTTCTTTAGATAAACATTGACTTCATTCATATTGTTATTGATTTATCGACAGACCATCAGACGTTTTAGACGTTATAATAATAACACTCTATTGATCACCAAAGAGAAATTCTCTCCTTGCCTGCCCCCTCTTACTGTCCATGATACACAAGCACATATGTAGAAAAACGTCAGCTTGGAAGCCAAGGCTGGACTTAACCTACTCCTTAGGGCTTAACTGGAAACTGCCCCATGGCCGAGTGGTCTCATTCGCCCGACTCAATGTAAACAGCCTTCCGAAGTAAGGTGTGGTTTCGAATCCAACTTCCGACAAAAGTTCTTCAATCACTACAGCAGCAACTGGTTAGCTCTAATTGCTTTCTTTTATTTTTGCGTTTCAGGCAAAACTACATAACACTTAAAGACACTTCCGGCATGTAAATGGAGAACGAAATTATAGTTATACCGAATCTCCTACACACAATACCAAGGTTACCAACTTTGCTCAGCTGACCGGAGTCAGACGTTCAATTCGCCACAAGTCTGCACACCCAGACACACGGATATAAAACCTATGTAACAGTTGTGTTACCTTTTAAATAGTCTGTAGGTTTTGCAAACTACTCCAACGCCTTTGGTGTCGCTGATTTTACGTTTATACTAGTGTAAAATAGACTTGCCGTAAGATTTCTTTGCGCAAGCCTGAGAGTCTGAAAACACGTCACACCAGATGCATGAGAGATGGAAACCTGGAATATTCAGTCGAATTAGATCAAATATGATGCTAAGTTAGTACTAAGTTAAAATATGTTCCGGACTTGTAACATGCACCCATGATTTGGAACAGTGGCCAGGCTGTCTCTGGCCACGCCCCCTACAGTCAGTCCGGCCCCTGCCTTTTCCAGCGTCGAGTCGGGAAACTTCGACGCGTTTCGTACCGCTGGCACGAGTTCGGCTGCTTCGTTTCAAAATGTTTAATGTAGAACAGCGCTATGAAAGCAAATGTTAAAAGACATTATGTCAGGACTTTCACTGAAGGCAGCAGAGCATCATATGTTACTGCTAACGTTTCGTGTTGTGTTCAGGTTGTTAAATAACATATACTGTCATTCTGATTTCTTTAGATAAACATTGACTTCATTCATATTGTTATTGATTTATCGACAGACCATCATACGTTTTAGACGTTATAATAATAACACTCTATTGATCACCAAAGAGAAATTCTCTCCTTGCCTGCCCCCTCTTACTGTCCATGATACACAAGCACATATGTAGAAAAACGTCAGCTTGGAAGCCAAGGCTGGACTTAACCTACTCCTTAGGGCTTAACTGGAAACTGCCCCATGGCCGAGTGGTCTCATTCGCCCGACTCAACGTAAACAGCCTTCCGAAGTAAGGTGTATTCTGTTCTCCGAAGTAAGGCGTGGGTTCGAATCCAACTTCCGACAAAAGCTCTTCAATCACTACAGCAGCAACTGGTTAGTTCTAATTGCTTTCTTTTATTTTTGCGTTTCAGGCAAAACTACATAACACTTAAAGACACTTCCGGCATGTAAATGGAGAACGAAATTATAGTTATACCGAATCTCCTACACACAATACCAAGGTTACCAACTTTGCTCAGCTGACCGGAGTCAGACGTTCAATTCGCCACAAGTCTGCACACCCAGACACACGGATATAAAACCTATGTAACAGTTGTGTTACCTTTTAAATAGTCTGTAGGTTTTGCAAACTACTCCAACGCCTTTGGTGTCGCTGATTTTACGTTTATACTAGTGTAAAATAGACTTGCCGTAAGATTTCTTTGCGCCAGCCTGAGAGTCTGAAAACACGTCACACCAGATGCATGAGAGATGGAAACCTGGAATATTCAGTCGAATTAGATCAAATATGATGCTAAGTTAGTACTAAGTTAAAATATGTTCCGGACTTGTAACATGCACCCATGATTTGGAACAGTGGCCAGGCTGTCTCTGGCCATGCCCCCTACAGTCAGTCCGGCCCCTGCCTTTTCCAGCGTCGAGTCGGGAAACTTCGACGCGTTTCGTACCGCTGGCACGAGTTCGGCTGCTTCGTTTCAAAATGTTTAATGTAGAACAGCGCTATGAAAGCAAATGTTAAAAGACATTATGTCAGGACTTTCACTGAAGGCAGCAGAGCATCATATGTTACTGCTAACGTTTCGTGTTGTGTTCAGGTTGTTAAATAACATATACTGTCATTCTGATTTCTTTAGATAAACATTGACTTCATTCATATTGTTATTGATTTATCGACAGACCATCATACGTTTTAGACGTTATAATAATAACACTCTATTGATCACCAAAGAGAAATTCTCTCCTTGCCTGCCCCCTCTTACTGTCCATGATACACAAGCACATATGTAGAAAAACGTCAGCTTGGAAGCCAAGGCTGGACTTAACCTACTCCTTAGGGCTGAACTGGAAACTGCCCCATGGCCGAGTGGTCTCATTCGCCCGACTCAATGTAAACAGCCTTCCGAAGTAAGGTGTATTCTGTTCTCCGAAGTAAGGCGTGGGTTCGAATCCAACTTCCGACAAAAGTTCTTCAATCACTACAGCAGCAACTGGTTAGCTCTAATTGCTTTCTTTTATTTTTGCGTTTCAGGCAAAACTACATAACACTTAAAGACACTTCCGGCATGTAAATGGAGAACGAAATTATAGTTATACCGAATCTCCTACACACAATACCAAGGTTACCAACTTTGCTCAGCTGACCGGAGTCAGACGTTCAATTCGCCACAAGTCTGCACACCCAGACACACGGATATAAAACCTATGTAACAGTTGTGTTACCTTTTAAATAGTCTGTAGGTTTTGCAAACTACTCCAACGCCTTTGGTGTCGCTGATTTTACGTTTATACTAGTGTAAAATAGACTTGCCGTAAGATTTCTTTGCGCAAGCCTGAGAGTCTGAAAACACGTCACACCAGATGCATGAGAGATGGAAACCTGGAATATTCAGTCGAATTAGATCAAATATGATGCTAAGTTAGTACTAAGTTAAAATATGTTCCGGACTTGTAACATGCACCCATGATTTGGAACAGTGGCCAGGCTGTCTCTGGCCACGCCCCCTACAGTCAGTCCGGCCCCTGCCTTTTCCAGCGTCGAGTCGGGAAACTTCGACGCGTTTCGTACCGCTGGCACGAGTTCGGCTGCTTCGTTTCAAAATGTTTAATGTAGAACAGCGCTATGAAAGCAAATGTTAAAAGACATTATGTCAGGACTTTCACTGAAGGCAGCAGAGCATCATATGTTACTGCTAACGTTTCGTGTTGTGTTCAGGTTGTTAAATAACATATACTGTCATTCTGATTTCTTTAGATAAACATTGACTTCATTCATATTGTTATTGATTTATCGACAGACCATCATACGTTTTAGACGTTATAATAATAACACTCTATTGATCACCAAAGAGAAATTCTCTCCTTGCCTGCCCCCTCTTACTGTCCATGATACACAAGCACATATGTAGAAAAACGTCAGCTTGGAAGCCAAGGCTGGACTTAACCTACTCCTTAGGGCTTAACTGGAAACTGCCCCATGGCCGAGTGGTCTCATTCGCCCGACTCAACGTAAACAGCCTTCCGAAGTAAGGTGTATTCTGTTCTCCGAAGTAAGGCGTGGGTTCGAATCCAACTTCCGACAAAAGCTCTTCAATCACTACAGCAGCAACTGGTTAGTTCTAATTGCTTTCTTTTATTTTTGCGTTTCAGGCAAAACTACATAACACTTAAAGACACTTCCGGCATGTAAATGGAGAACGAAATTATAGTTATACCGAATCTCCTACACACAATACCAAGGTTACCAACTTTGCTCAGCTGACCGGAGTCAGACGTTCAATTCGCCACAAGTCTGCACACCCAGACACACGGATATAAAACCTATGTAACAGTTGTGTTACCTTTTAAATAGTCTGTAGGTTTTGCAAACTACTCCAACGCCTTTGGTGTCGCTGATTTTACGTTTATACTAGTGTAAAATAGACTTGCCGTAAGATTTCTTTGCGCCAGCATGAGAGTCTGAAAACACGTCACACCAGATGCATGAGAGATGGAAACCTGGAATATTCAGTCGAATTAGATCAAATATGATGCTAAGTTAGTACTAAGTTAAAATATGTTCCGGACTTGTAACATGCACCCATGATTTGGAACAGTGGCCAGGCTGTCTCTGGCCATGCCCCCTACAGTCAGTCCGGCCCCTGCCTTTTCCAGCGTCGAGTCGGGAAACTTCGACGCGTTTCGTACCGCTGGCACGAGTTCGGCTGCTTCGTTTCAAAATGTTTAATGTAGAACAGCGCTATGAAAGCAAATGTTAAAAGACATTATGTCAGGACTTTCACTGAAGGCAGCAGAGCATCATATGTTACTGCTAACGTTTCGTGTTGTGTTCAGGTTGTTAAATAACATATACTGTCATTCTGATTTCTTTAGATAAACATTGACTTCATTCATATTGTTATTGATTTATCGACAGACCATCATACGTTTTAGACGTTATAATAATAACACTCTATTGATCACCAAAGAGAAATTCTCTCCTTGCCTGCCCCCTCTTACTGTCCATGATACACAAGCACATATGTAGAAAAACGTCAGCTTGGAAGCCAAGGCTGGACTTAACCTACTCCTTAGGGCTGAACTGGAAACTGCCCCATGGCCGAGTGGTCTCATTCGCCCGACTCAATGTAAACAGCCTTCCGAAGTAAGGTGTATTCTGTTCTCCGAAGTAAGGCGTGGGTTCGAATCCAACTTCCGACAAAAGTTCTTCAATCACTACAGCAGCAACTGGTTAGCTCTAATTGCTTTCTTTTATTTTTGCGTTTCAGGCAAAACTACATAACACTTAAAGACACTTCCGGCATGTAAATGGAGAACGAAATTATAGTTATACCGAATCTCCTACACACAATACCAAGGTTACCAACTTTGCTCAGCTGACCGGAGTCAGACGTTCAATTCGCCACAAGTCTGCACACCCAGACACACGGATATAAAACCTATGTAACAGTTGTGTTACCTTTTAAATAGTCTGTAGGTTTTGCAAACTACTCCAACGCCTTTGGTGTCGCTGATTTTACGTTTATACTAGTGTAAAATAGACTTGCCGTAAGATTTCTTTGCGCAAGCCTGAGAGTCTGAAAACACGTCACACCAGATGCATGAGAGATGGAAACCTGGAATATTCAGTCGAATTAGATCAAATATGATGCTAAGTTAGTACTAAGTTAAAATATGTTCCGGACTTGTAACATGCACCCATGATTTGGAACAGTGGCCAGGCTGTCTCTGGCCACGCCCCCTACAGTCAGTCCGGCCCCTGCCTTTTCCAGCGTCGAGTCGGGAAACTTCGACGCGTTTCGTACCGCTGGCACGAGTTCGGCTGCTTCGTTTCAAAATGTTTAATGTAGAACAGCGCTATGAAAGCAAATGTTAAAAGACATTATGTCAGGACTTTCACTGAAGGCAGCAGAGCATCATATGTTACTGCTAACGTTTCGTGTTGTGTTCAGGTTGTTAAATAACATATACTGTCATTCTGATTTCTTTAGATAAACATTGACTTCATTCATATTGTTATTGATTTATCGACAGACCATCATACGTTTTAGACGTTATAATAATAACACTCTATTGATCACCAAAGAGAAATTCTCTCCTTGCCTGCCCCCTCTTACTGTCCATGATACACAAGCACATATGTAGAAAAACGTCAGCTTGGAAGCCAAGGCTGGACTTAACCTACTCCTTAGGGCTTAACTGGAAACTGCCCCATGGCCGAGTGGTCTCATTCGCCCGACTCAACGTAAACAGCCTTCCGAAGTAAGGTGTATTCTGTTCTCCGAAGTAAGGCGTGGGTTCGAATCCAACTTCCGACAAAAGTTCTTCAATCACTACAGCAGCAACTGGTTAGCTCTAATTGCTTTCTTTTATTTTTGCGTTTCAGGCAAAACTACATAACACTTAAAGACACTTCCGGCATGTAAATGGAGAACGAAATTATAGTTATGCCGAATCTCCTACACACAATACCAAGGTTATCAACTTTGCTCAGCTGACCGGAGTCAGACGTTCAATTCGCCACAAGTCTGCACACCCAGACACACGGATATAAAACCTATGTAACAGTTGTGTTACCTTTTAAATAGTCTGTAGGTTTTGCAAACTACTCCAACGCCTTTGGTGTCGCTGATTTTACGTTTATACTAGTGTAAAATAGACTTGCCGTAAGATTTCTTTGCGCAAGCCTGAGAGTCTGAAAACATGTCATACCAGATGCATGAGAGATGGAAACCTGGAATATTCAGTCGAATTAGATCAAATATGATGCTAAGTTAGTACTAAGTTAAAATATGTTCCGGACTTGTAACATGCACCCATGATTTGGAACAGTGGCCAAGCTGTCTCTGGCCACGCCCCCTACAGTCAGTCCGGCCCCTGCCTTTTCCAGCGTCGAGTCGGGAAACTTCGACGCGTTTCGTACCGCTGGCACGAGTTCGGCTGCTTCGTTTCAAAATGTTTAATGTAGAACAGCGCTATGAAAGCAAATGTTAAAAGACATTATGTCAGGACTTTCACTGAAGGCAGCAGAGCATCATATGTTACTGCTAACGTTTCGTGTTGTGTTCAGGTTGTTAAATAACATATACTGTCATTCTGATTTCTTTAGATAAACATTGACTTCATTCATATTGTTATTGATTTATCGACAGACCATCATACGTTTTAGACGTTATAATAATAACACTCTATTGATCACCAAAGAGAAATTCTCTCCTTGCCTGCCCCCTCTTACTGTCCATGATACACAAGCACATATGTAGAAAAACGTCAGCTTGGAAGCCAAGGCTGGACTTAACCTACTCCTTAGGGCTTAACTGGAAACTGCCCCATGGCCGAGTGGTCTCATTCGCCCGACTCAACGTAAACAGCCTTCCGAAGTAAGGTGCATTCTGTTCTCCGAAGTAAGGCGTGGGTTCGAATCCAACTTCCGACAAAAGCTCTTCAATCACTACAGCAGCAACTGGTTAGTTCTAATTGCTTTCTTTTATTTTTGCGTTTCAGGCAGAACTACATAACACTTAAAGACACTTCCGGCATGTAAATGGAGAACGAAATTATAGTTATACCGAATCTCCTACACACAATACCAAGGTTACCAACTTTGCTCAGCTGACCGGAGTCAGACGTTCAATTCGCCACAAGTCTGCACACCCAGACACACGGATATAAAACCTATGTAACAGTTGTGTTACCTTTTAAATAGTCTGTAGGTTTTGCAAACTACTCCAACGCCTTTGGTGTCGCTGATTTTACGTTTATACTAGTGTAAAATAGACTTGCCGTAAGATTTCTTTGCGCCAGCCTGAGAGTCTGAAAACACGTCACACCAGATGCATGAGAGATGGAAACCTGGAATATTCAGTCGAATTAGATCAAATATGATGCTAAGTTAGTACTAAGTTAAAATATGTTCCGGACTTGTAACATGCACCCATGATTTGGAACAGTGGCCAGGCTGTCTCTGGCCACGCCCCCTACAGTCAGTCCGGCCCCTGCCTTTTCCAGCGTCGAGTCGGGAAACTTCGACGCGTTTCGTACCGCTGGCACGAGTTCGGCTGCTTCGTTTCAAAATGTTTAATGTAGAACAGCGCTATGAAAGCAAATGTTAAAAGACATTATGTCAGGACTTTCACTGAAGGCAGCAGAGCATCATATGTTACTGCTAACGTTTCGTGTTGTGTTCAGGTTGTTAAATAACATATACTGTCATTCTGATTTCTTTAGATAAACATTGACTTCATTCATATTGTTATTGATTTATCGACAGACCATCATACGTTTTAGACGTTATAATAATAACACTCTATTGATCACCAAAGAGAAATTCTCTCCTTGCCTGCCCCCTCTTACTGTCCATGATACACAAGCACATATGTAGAAAAACGTCAGCTTGGAAGCCAAGGCTGGACTTAACCTACTCCTTAGGGCTTAACTGGAAACTGCCCCATGGCCGAGTGGTCTCATTCGCCCGACTCAACGTAAACAGTCTTCCGAAGTAAGGTGCATTCTGTTCTCCGAAGTAAGGCGTGGGTTCGAATCCAACTTCCGACAAAAGCTCTTCAATCACTACAGCAGCAACTGGTTAGTTCTAATTGCTTTCTTTTATTTTTGCGTTTCAGGCAAAACTACATAACACTTAAAGACACTTCCGGCATGTAAATGGAGAACGAAATTATAGTTATACCGAATCTCCTACACACAATACCAAGGTTACCAACTTTGCTCAGCTGACCGGAGTCAGACGTTCAATTCGCCACAAGTCTGCACACCCAGACACACGGATATAAAACCTATGTAACAGTTGTGTTACCTTTTAAATAGTCTGTAGGTTTTGCAAACTACTCCAACGCCTTTGGTGTCGCTGATTTTACGTTTATACTAGTGTAAAATAGACTTGCCGTAAGATTTCTTTGCGCAAGCCTGAGAGTCTGAAAACACGTCACACCAGATGCATGAGAGATGGAAACCTGGAATATTCAGTCGAATTAGATCAAATATGATGCTAAGTTAGTACTAAGTTAAAATATGTTCCGGACTTGTAACATGCACCCATGATTTGGAACAGTGGCCAGGCTGTCTCTGGCCACGCCCCCTACAGTCAGTCCGGCCCCTGCCTTTTCCAGCGTCGAGTCGGGAAACTTCGACGCGTTTCGTACCGCTGGCACGAGTTCGGCTGCTTCGTTTCAAAATGTTTAATGTAGAACAGCGCTATGAAAGCAAATGTTAAAAGACATTATGTCAACTTCCGACAAAAGTTCTTCAATCACTACAGCAGCATCTGAGCAACTGGTTGGCTCTAATTGCTTCGTTTTATTTTTGCGTCTGTCTTTGCACCTTATCTGTTTGGCACTATCTGCAGACATCGTAACACTGTCTGGCTCTTGTTCCAGTTCCAGAAGGAACTGAAGGGACAACGAGGTAGGGGGAAATACAAATTTCGTTTCGTTGGAGTGCCAAGCTGTGAAAGGCATTTGGCCAGAAGCCAAGGTAAGTGTTGTACCTGTTATTTAGAAAAAGCAGTTTTCAAAATGCTGCTTTATAATCGTTTGAGATAGTCAGCCAGTGTGACTAGTGAAGGCGTTTTGAGTTTACCTACATAAAGTTTTATTTCTATTTCTATTCTATTTTTATTTCTTGCGTCACGCAAGAAGGTGAGGCCGGGACATAAATACCCTGTGTCACGTGGGACCTCGGGACGCTCCAGTGGGCCAATCTAATTAAGAACTGAGTCCATGAGCCTCCATATTCCCGTCTCTTTAGCCCAACAGAACTTTTCTCAGCATGACACTGACATCAGGTATATGAGTTCAGCCCCCATATCTATGGCCCACGGGAAGCAGGGGGAGGGGCAATATTCCCTGCCCAGTTTGGTTCCTTCACTCTGAAAGTTTTCCCTTGATGCTTTCCGCCTCTTCTCTTTGAGCAGGTCTGTGATATATAATGTTATAGGTGGTTTATCGCATCAAGCCTTATTCCTACCCAGTGGTGCTGTAAATTCATTAGTGTGGAATGGCGTAGTGTGAACCGGTGTATGTGTCCACTTGTGTTTGGATTTGCTTGCAAAATGTCTTTTTGTGTATTTGGTTTTGAACACAGTACTATATTGAACAGACTATCCTGAAGCTTTAGTGAAATAGTGGGCTTATTTTGCATATGAACTTCAAAGCTGGAGATTTTAGGTCCAGAGAGTACAAATCCAGACCAAGATTTTGTTTTAACCAACCAGTTGAGTGCTCTGTGAATGTGACTTCTTATACTACTGGTTGGTTGAAACAAAATCTTGGTCTGGATTTGTACCCTGTGGACTGGAAGTCTCCACCTCTGATGAACTTACAGTTTTGAGAACAGAGTCGCAGTCTCAGCAGATTTGCTTTTATTGTAACTCTGGATAAGAAAGATTTCACCGTGTTTAAATGTTGGTGCCTTTAAATTAAACTACAAAATATTCAGTGTTTATTCTGTTATTTTCAAACTAGCAAACAAGTGTTCATTTTGTAGAAAGGTTACATATTTGTTAAATCAGTATTTGTCAGTGCCTATAAATTAAATACTTAATTTGCACAGCCCAATGGAATACTCAAAATTAAACATCAAACAAACCTATGTCAGAAATTATTTCAATTTAGACTATTGATAAGCCAATGTTCATGATATATCAGGAGATTTTTTAAACTGCCATATTTGAAAGGTTACCTCATTGATGACATTTATCAGCACTGCTCTTACCTGAAAGATATCAGCAGAAATGCACTGTGGACAGGTATCTGCCCGCTGTGTTTACAGTGTCTTGAAGTCCTTAAATCAACAGTGTCAAGTTTGTTTGGACAAAGTTTGTTTTTTTTTTCCTTTGCATGTTTTTCCTTCTTCTTCGGATATAATTTTTTTGTAAATTTTTTTCCCTTGGATGTTTTTTTTGTCTTCTTTAAATATTATTTTTTTCCTTCTTTTGATAATGTTTTTTCGGAACAAGAGCCATACAGTGTTACGATGTCTGCAGATAGCGCCAACTGAACGCAGTGAAGCAGTATCACCTAGGGCATACTCTTGAACCACCCGCAAAGTCCCCTTGTTAGTTACGTATACATCCATCCCACCATCCATTTTCCAAACCGCTTATCCTACTGGGTCGCGGGGGGTCCGGAGCCTATCCCGGAAGCACTGGGCACGGGGCACGGAACAACCCAGAATGGGGGGCCAGCCCATCGCAGGGCACACTCACGCACCATTCCTGATTATATTATTGCACTATATAAATAAAAAGTAAACTTAATACCAGTTGCGGTAATAAAGTGCACAGAGAGTAAGAGAGAGAAGGGCTTCACATAAACTTATGTTCATTAGCGTTTAGTATTCTGATGGCTTGGGGGTAGAAGCTGTTATTAAATCTGGTTGTTCTGCAATGCATACTGCGGTAACGTTTACCAGAGGGCAGAAGTTCAAACAGCTTATGGGTGCGTGGGATCTTTTACGATCTTAATGGATCTATTGTGGCAACGTGAGTAGTGAAGTTCTTGAACCGATGGGAGAGAGCCTGGAGAATTATTTTCTCTGTCATCCTCACCACTCTCTGAAGCGTCTTCTGTTCAGCTGTAGAAATTAACATTAAAGTGTCATTTGTATTAAATATAATTATGCATATGTAGAACTAGGGATATGATCCTATTAAGTATGACAGTTCTGTCTTATTAATACAGGATCGACATCCACAGTAACTGTGTTTATCTATCCATCTGTGTGCATGTGTGTGTGTGTATGTGTGTGTGTGTGTGCGAGCGGGTATACCTGTCCTTATGGGGACACAATGTCCCCATAACGTGATAAATAGCCGTTTTTTTCCCTTATGGGGACTGGTTTCCTGGTCCCCATAAGGGAAAACTCTATTTTATAAAAATCTGTGACTGCTATGGAAAAACTAGAAATGCAAAATCTCTTGTATTTTGCTTGGTTACTTATGGTTATGGCAGGGTGGGGGTTAAGCTTGTCATAGTTAGCGTTAGCATTTATCCCATAGATGTGAATGAGCTCGCCCCATAAAGATAGGTATACCCTATGTGTGTGTGTGTGTCCCATATTGCCTGGGCTTCAGGATACCTCATAACCCGGAACTTCATCAGAAGTAGTTAGAAAATGGATGGATGGATGGATGGATGGACGGACGGACAGATCAATAAAAGTACAGGACATCCATTTTACAAAGAACCGTCAACACTAAATGTGTGCACTGGTCATGCTCCTGGAAATTAAACTTCTTTTCTGAAAAGCAGCATGTTCATAAATTAGCTGCTGTTATACCTTGGGGAAACAAATGCAGATGAAACTGTAAAACAAACTGCAGTGGCAAAACAGTTCTGGCTGCCCGCCAGCCCTTCTGCCTGTGCTGCCCTGCCTGCCTACCCTCCTGCCCATGACATCCTGTCGGCGACATGCCACAAAGCAACCCTTCTTTGCCACAGGAAATGTCTGGTGCAATTTCTTTTTTAATTGTACATGTCAATTGCATAATACCTTAAACTAATTCTTTATTATTTCTATCATCATCATCATCATCATCATCATCATCATCATCATCCTGATAAGTATTTCATTAGTATTCCACGGTATTTTGATTTTTCAGGAATCATTGTGTGTACTGTATACTTTTAAATTAGTTTGCACTATATGTAGTGTCTCTGCACCTGTGCCTTACGTACTTGCTGCAGCTTGCACAACAACTTCTCTCAGGCATCAGTATAGTTTATCTAATGCAATATTTGTTGTTTGTTTATTAAGTGGTTTTAGGTATTTTGTGTGTTCCACGTAATTTAGTGTAATTAGTCCTAATTGACTCAGGTTTAGTTTGATATTTCCTTCTGTTTGTTCCTCTGCATCATGCTACTGTCATAACATGTCAATGTCTTACCTAACTTTTGTGCATTATGTTTTGGAGAGAAAAAAATCATGACTTTTTTTTTTGATTCATCCACTGATTCTATCACCTCTGACACATCCCCCCTCAATATTTGTTTGTTTGTTTGTTTATGTATTTGCTTGGGGGGTGGAATTAACAAACAGAAATAACTGAATGAATCAGGGTAGTGAAAAACATTTATAAACTTATAATTTTGGTATTGGTATGATCCTGTTCTGGTTAGTTAGCCGAGGGAGTAAATCATCAGGAGTTTCATCTCTCAAACTCCTACTACACTCACTCAGCATCACAGTATGGACTCCCCAATGCAACTGATCTGCACGTACTCTGGGAGGAAACCTGGTTCGGGAACAGCACCATGCAGGACAGACGAGCTCTACAGAGGGTTGTGCGATCAGCTGAGCGCACCATCTGCACCGAGCTCCCTGACCTGCACTCAATCTACAGCAGGCGGTGCTGGACCAAGGCCAAGAAGATCGTGAAGGACCTCAGCCATCCCAATAATGGACTGTTCATTTCATTAGAATCTGTAGAAATTGTGGATAAACTTGTTCTACTTTACTGACACTGTGCAAAAGTCTCTGACCACTGACTGCTATTGTTAAAACTTAAATTGCATCCATTACAAAACTAAAACAATATTTTGAAGCAACTTGTTTAATTTAATTAATTAAATTTTATTTTAATATAAATGTAAGTAATTAGTCAACATGTTTCAATAGCTATGATTATGTACATTACAAACCTAAAATAATATTTTGAAGCAGCTTAAGTTTAATTTAATTAATTAAATTTTATTTTAATATAAATGTAAGTAATTAGTTAACATGTTTCAATAGCTGTGATTATGTACTTTACTCAGTCTAGGAGCCATCAGGATATGCAAATGTTATTTATCCAAACCACTGTGAAACGAACAGTGTTGATGATGACTGGACTGTTTCTTTATTCAACTAAAAGTAATGAATCAAATCTAATCTTTATTTATGACTTTTTTTAATTTAATTTTATCCCCAGTGCTTCGAGCAGGCATTTCCTGCTCTGCCCCGTGTGCAAGAAGACACAGCCAAGCCTCTCAGTGCATCTGGCTAGGGTGTACATGAAGAGGTCTTCGAAAGAGGCCATCCAGGAAGTGATGGAGAAGGAAAAGCAGAATTCCCTTGAACTTCTGCAGTGGGGCAGGGTCTTCAGCTACAGGCTGAACTTCAGCTACATTATGCCTGTCAAAGTGTGTCAGCTTAGCCATTTCAGAACCTCTGCTAAAATCATCCTAGTATTTGTAACGACCATCCAGTGCAGCCATGTATTTTTTGACTTGGCCACTAGCACACCTCATACAGTACAGCTAGTCAATCTGTCACTGACTTTTTAAACCAGTATAATTAATTATTTAATTGAGCTGTTGGTGAAATTTAACAAAATCATGGAACGGCTGAGGTGCCCCTGGGGAGAAGTTTGGGAACTGAAGCGGTGTTCATCTAGCCATCCAACTAGATATCAGTAACGCTTTAGAAAACAGAAGAAGTTATTACTAGTTTTTATTGTGTTACTCTTAATTTGCACATGTTCTAATGTTAAATTGTGTCATTTATTCTAAGTCAAAGTACACTTGCTACCCAGATAAACAGCTTTAAACATTTCTTTGGACTGCCTAAGACTTTCACACAGTACTGTATGTCTTAGAACATAAGAAATGTACAAATTAGAGGAGGCCTTTCGGCCCATCAAACTCATTTGGGAAGAACTTAACTAATAGCTCAGAGTTGTTAAAATCTTATCTAGCTCTGATTTAATCATCTCTCTCAATATAATATTGGGATAATTTATTCTCTTCAGAGGCCTCCATAGAATAGTGCATCCATCCCCTCACTTATGTTCAGACAGTCAGAATAACAGCATCATCAATTTCACAGCTAGATTTAAAAATTGCTTTAACAGAGTGATTACAGAAAAAAAGGTAAACAAATATTAACAAGATTATTAAAACGTAATAGACATATTCGTCATTCAGACATATTGCGCTTTTTTAAGAGCAGAAGGGATACATTAAATCACGATTATATTTTGTCCATAATTATATATATATATACATATATTTACATATACAGTGCTCAGCATAAATGAGTACACCCCCTTTGAAAAGTACGAATGTAATCAGTAGCTCAATGAACAAAAGAATAACTTCCAAAATTTTCACAAGGCTGAGTTTTATTGAACACTTGTTTAACTCCATAACATGAAATTAAGGTTAATAATATAACTTAGATCACAAAATCTTCAGTTTTACTCAAATTGGTTGAAGCAAAAATGAATACACCCCGCAACAAAAAGTACTACATCTAGTATTTTGTATGACCGCCGTGATTTTTAAGGACAGCACCAAGTCTTCTAGGCATGGAATGAACAAGTTGGCGACATATTGCAACATCTATCTTTTTCCATCCTTCAAGAATAACCTGTTTCAGAGCCTGGATGGAGAGTGATGCTCAACTTGTCGCTTCAGAATTCCCCACAGGTGTTCGATTGGGTTCAGATCAGGAGACATACTTGGCCATTCAATCACCTTCACCCTGTTCTTCAGAAATGCAACAGTAGCTTTAGATGTGTGTTTTGGATCATTGTCGTGTTGGAAAAGTGCACGACGACCAAGTGCATGGAGAGATGGCAGCATCTTCTCCTTCAGTATAGAGCAGTACATTGTTGAGTTCATGATACCATCAATGAAATGCAGCTCCCCAACACCAGCAGCACTCATGCAGCCCCACATAAGGACACTGCCACCACCATGCTTCACTGTAGGCACCATGCATTTTTCTTTGAAATCCTCACCTTTACGACGCCATACAGTTTTGAAACAAGTAGTTCCAAAAACAGGGATTTTTGTCTCATCACTCCAGAGTATAGAGTCCCAGTAGTCTTCATCTTTTTCCGCATGGGCCCTAGCAAATTCTAGGCGTGCTTTTTTGTGCATGGGCTTTAGGAGAGGCTTCCTTCGTGGACGATACCCATGCATGCCATTCCTCTGCAGTGTGCGCCGTATGGTGTCACGGGAAACGGTCACTCCAGTTTGGCTTTCTACTACTTTAGCTAACTGCAGTGAACTTGCATGGCGATTTTCTTCAACCCTTCTCATCAGCAGACGCTCCTCTCGAGATGTTAACTTCCGTGGACGGCCTGGACGTCGCTGTAAGATCGTTGCACTTCCATCTTTCTTAAATTTTTGGATCACTTTTGCTACAGTATTTTGACTGATAGGTAAAGCTTTGCTGATCTTCTTGTAGCCCTCACCTTTTTTGTGTAAAGAAATGATTGCCTTTCTCAGATTTTGTGACATTTCTCTTCCATGTGGAGCCATTGCTGACAGCATGAAATGGGAAGGGCTTTTCTTTGTTAAGTAATGCCCTTTTATAGTCACCTGTCTGCTGGACACCTCTTAAATGAATCATTAGACTCACCTGTGGTTGAATGCCTGTTAATTAGAATTTTGTAGTCTTAAGTGTGGCTTTTCTCCTAAGACTATAATTGGGGTGTACTCATTTTTGCAACATGGGCTTGAGTGAATTTGTTAGGAAAATCACTTTTTTGTGTGTGCAAATCAACAAATCTTGTTTGCAATCAATGGCCCACATTTGTGAGAGTATTTTGTAATATAGTATCTCATAGAAAATGTTGATTCTGAAAGGAAACTAAAGGTTTTCTGACAAATGTAGTGGGGTGTACTCATTTATGCTGAGCACTGTATATATATGGTGGTGCAGTGGTTAACACTGTTGCCTCACACCTCTGGGACCCAGGTTCGAGTCTCTGCCTGGATTACATGTGTGTGGAGTTTGCATGTTCTCCCCGTGTCCTCGTGGGGTTTCCTCCGGGTACTCCGGTGTACCCCCACAATCAAAAACATGCTGAGGCTAATTGGAGTTACTAAATTGCCCATAGGTGTGCATGTGAGAGTGAATGGTATGTGAGTGTGACCTGTGATGGGCTGGCCCCCCATCCTAGGTTGTTCCCTGCCTCGTGCCCATTTTATTGACATAAAAGTCTGTTCCTCTAATTATAGAATAATATATAGAATAATTATACAAGAGCTATAATTATTATGATGTTATTATTTAATTGTGTGGGCCGTGTTGCTTGATTACATTTGACTCTTCGGCACGTGGGACGCTGCCGGTTTGAAAGACGCAGCTTCACTTGTTTTCTGCACCAAGATGACGAGGTACGTTGCTTTTCTGCTCTGCAGAGGTGTGAGGCAACAGTGTTAACCACTGCACCACCATATATATACAGTGCTCAGCATAAATGAGTACACCCCACTACATTTGTCAGAAAACCTTTAGTTTCCTTTCAGAATCAACTTTTTCTATGAGATACTATATTACAAAATACTCTTGTGAGTAAATTAGTTCATTGCTTTTAAATAAAGTGAATATTGTTGCGGGCTACTGTGTTGGTTATATTTAAATTTTATTTGCAAGTCGGCTAGTTTCCTGTGCCGCAAAGTCTAGATGATATTTCACTTTTGCACGTGCGCTTTCCCGCGCTTTCATGTTGCATTCGGAAGAGGATGCGGGTGGTTGCGCTCGGTGCTGCCTACAGCAATGATATTCCAGCAGACCAGGAGAGGGCAGATGTATTGCAACAAACACAGATAAAAGTAGTGAAGCAAGACCTGAAAAGTTTGTTTGGTGACTAAAATCAGTATATTGCCATTTAGTAAAATTTAAAATTGTTCCAGGCTTCTTTCTTGATTATATGTAAATTGTATGTGAAAGTTAACTAGTTTCCTATGCTATAATGCAGTTGTTCATTGCGAAGGTGTCAGTGCAGAACTGAATTCCATGTGCCAGGAGTGACTGACAGCTCTATTGTATTGCTTGTGTGTTTTTCCTCATTCAGAAACAAACGAATTGCAAAAGCTGTCAGCTGGAGCAACGATCGATACTGGGCAACTTGGGACAAGTGGATGGAAGTGATTGACTGGGAAGATGAGGAAGAGCTGTGCTCCCCAGCAGAATCACCCTCTGACCAGGCTGACCGTTCCATCGTGTCACACACCCGAAAGCCAATTGCCAAGGCAGTTAGCTGGACGGATGATGTGTATTGGGCAGCCTGGGACAAGTGGGATGAGATCATCTGCTGGGGTGAAGAAGGAGAGTGCTCCCCAGCAACTCCACCCATCAACCAGCCTGGGAGGGATAAGGGGTTAGACATGCATGGGTTAGAGGTTTTTCTGTTAAATGAAAGGACAGTCTCCATAAAGCCTGCAGATGACCACCAAGACAGGCTGAAAATAGGAGCTGTAGTGGTCGACCTCTGCCAGTTTGAGCTAGATGGTGTAAATGATAAATTTGAAATTGTCGAAATACAAATTGGAGAGGTCAAATTGGAGGAGACTGCAGAGAGGGGTTTTAATTCAGAATTTGAATTGGAAATTTTGGATGTGGAGATAGAGGTTGTAGACAGTGAATTCCAGCTGAATGCTCTTAATTGGGAAATTGCTGGAACTAAAGTGGACAAATTATTAGTGGAACACCTGAACATAAATAATCTAGAAGCAGACAGTGTGAAGGTGTCCACATCAAATGGGAATGTGGTATATGTCAATGGTATGTGAGTGTGTTTGGTAATGATGGGTGTGAATGGTGTGTGTAAGTGGTGTGTGTGTGTGTGTGTGTGTATGAGAATGGTGATTGAATGGTGTGTGTGAGGTAATGGCGTGTGAGTGAATGGTGTGTGTGAGTGACAGGTGTGTGAATGGTGTGTGTGAGGTAATGGCATGTGTGAGTGAGTGTGAGTGGTAATGGCGTGTGTGAGTGAATGGTGTGTGTGAGTATATGGTGTATGTGAATGGTCTATGTGTGTGTGAATGGGGAGTGAATGGTGTGTGAGTGACTGGTGTGTGTCTGGTGTTTATGAATGGTGTGTGTGAGTGAATGCTGTGTGAATGGTGTTTATGAATGGTGTGTGTGTGAGTGAATGCTGTGTGAGTGACTGGTGTGTGAATGGTGTTTATGAATGGTGTGTGAATGAATGGTGAGTTTTTGTGTGTGTGTTTGTGTGTGTGTGTGTGTGTGAATGATCTGTGTGTGTGAGCCTGCCCTGTGATGGGTTGGTGTCCCATCCTGGGTTGTTCCCTGCCTCGTGCCTGTAGCCTCTGGGATCCATCTGACCGCCTGTTCCAAAAGGCAAATTGATCCCCACATCCCTGAACAGGAGAAGCGGTTTTAGAAAATGGATAAATGTTCCCAGAGGTGTGAGGCAACAGTGCTAACCACTGTACCATGCATATGTATAGGATATGTAGAAGAATACCTGTTGCAGTTATCTGATGTGTGTGTTTTTCACTCTCCCTGCCGGCCCCTGGAGGTTTGGGCTTCCCCTTTGAGTCTGGTGCCTCCCAAGGTTTCTTCCTTCTAGGGAGTTTTTCCTTGCCACTGTCGCCTATGGCTTACTCACTGGGGGCTTTGGGTGGGGGTGCTCTAAAGCGCTTTGAGACAATGTAATGTTGTGATATCGTGCTATACTTTGTTGTGTAATTTTCTATTTACTCATGCAAATAAATAATTGTTTGATAACAAAAAGCACTTGTTTCATTCTTTTTACTGCGAGCATATCAGTCACTTCCCTTGTGCTCCTGCATTCAAAAATGAAAGTTTGTCCTGCCCTGCACTTAATTGCCATGGATTCTACGGGAATGCAGACCTCTACTTTGGTGGAATCCTGCTGTTGTTGTAGATGGTCTGCTCAAACGCTTTCACATTGTGTACAAGCAGATTAGTTTCTGTATCTCTGTAGAGAAGCATTCTTTTCTTCTACCTGGCAAATCCACAAATATAATAGCAATCCACCAAGGTGCAAGTGCACCTAGCTCTTAAAGAAAATGTTAGAAAAAATTAGTTTATAGCATGTTTAAACCATAAACACAGCAGTGACTGAGTACATCCCTTGTGGACCAGGCGCCTGGCTTTGACTATTTTTCTGCCATTAAACTAGCAAAGGTGGCTTGGCCATGACGTAAAATAACTTGTGCCTTTAAATTGTTAAAAAAAAGTCCTGTGTGTTGTAAAGTGAGGTATGAAACAGATACCAGGTCGTTTCAGTAACGGTCAGCGTACGTTTTCTTCATGTGATTTTGTGGTTTCAAATGTTTCATTGGAATCAATAGTATTTGCCAATTCCAGTTGCCAGGTAACTTCAATAATTTGAATAGAATACATGATAACATTTTAAACTAGATTACAGTTAATTGTTATTTTTCTGTTTAAAAAAGACAATTGCTGTAATTTACATACGACAAAACCTGTAAAAGACATTTTGGAATTCTTTTCTAAATGAAATGAAGGTACTTTGTTACTCCCCTTGGGGAAATTCTATTTTCACCTACCCCATTTTGCCCTACTTGACACATGGGCACAGACGAAGGTGACAGCAAGCCTGGCAGCAAAGGGCAGCCACCTGTAGGGACACCCATGGAGCTGGGGGTTTTACAGTGATTAACAGCAATTTTGCAATACTTTTCTGGCAGTTTTTTTTGCTAGGAATTTACAGTCAATTCTACACTGAAACAGACGTCATTCCTAAGCGCAGCATGGACTGCTTCTGGACACAGTATCAAATGTGACTTCCAGAGTCACTTGAGTAAGCTGGAGATGCTACATCCCCGGGTAAGATTACCTGCAGTAGGCAGCCTACCAAAAGAGGGCCTTTCCTGTTCCCTTGGTGAATTAGAAAACCAGTGGAGAGAGCTCTCCTGTTGCAGTTTCACAGAGATGAACAACATGGAGAACTTTGGATTGAGGTTTTGCAGTATGAGGGTGCTGAAGGAAAAAGGAGTTTTAAAGACATTGGTCTGCCTGTACTGCAGATTTTGTCTCTGCCCATTTCAGATGTTCATGTAAAGCGTGAATTTACTAATGTGACATTCCTTAAATATAACCACCGAAACAGAACGGTTGTAAATTTGCTGTCCAGATTGGTAGATGTACAACTTGGACTGCAAAGAGATGGACTGACACAGAGGCGGAGCTATGGATAGGCCTGGGTGGGATTGACAGCTGGGCCCACCCATTCAGATTAATGAAATTACATTTTTTATATATAAATTACCGGCTTCTAACTGTTCCTATACATCACTGTTGTTACTGTGGCAAGTACAATAGAATGTGTGAGCTCCCTCTAGTGGTGCTCTAGGTAGAACACCACAGTCGTAGGTGTATTATTGTTGCAGTCACCATGTTGTAAATATATAAGCCAATTTAAGAAAATTTGGGGTAATGAGTTTCACTCAGAAGTCCATCCATCAGCCACTTTTCCATATTTAAAGGCTGCAGGAGGATGCTCACATGGAAAAAAAAGACTAATTCATTTCTTTATCCAAAACTATTTCTTTCCTCATTCATTAAAACGAAAAGAGCTTTAACTTGTGCGTGCATTGCTTCATTTTAAGCAGCATTATGGAGTATCATTGAAGATAGAAAAGTTTATGAAGGGTCTGATTTTCGACATCTTTTACTCCTGGTTTGGGCTATAAAATTGGAAGGAGTTGCCAAACATGACCGTGCAGGGTCTGCGCTGTTCTCATCTGTGAACAGTGTGTGGGTTTGTGGGTCAGGCATAAATTTGGGGGGAGGGGCTCCCTCCAGCATTAAAATAGGGAGATATCCCCCAAAATAATATAATTCTTCATATTCAAAAAAGTACAGATAAAATTAATCTATCTCACCAGTTAATGTAAAGTTTTTTCACCCCAAGCACACCTACCCTTCCCGAAAATGGTTTAGTCTGAAGTCCTGCTCTGGGGTACGTTTCCTATACCACGATGCACTTTGCAAAAGACAAATATATATCAGGAAAATATATAGCAGGAGATGAAAGAAAAAAGATACATTCTGCGGGCCTCCCAGACATCTGTGCTTTCTACTCCCCAGCCACTTCCTCTTGGCCCACCAACATTTGTCCCCCTGTAGTGTGATCACCAGGGTTCCTCAATGTGTGGCACCTCCACACCTGGCTCCTCTACATCAGCCATCCCTCCTATAGGCCCCTCTACATCAGGGCGACACTGTCCCCTGAGTCCCCAGAATACCTTTCAGTCTGGTAGATCACCAAACCCCAACCATCCTGCTTCCTTGTCACCACACGCCCCTCCTTCCCCCCACGCACTCAAGCCCACTGGTGCAGAAACATTCGCTGCCAATGTAGTGAAGAGCTCCTCAGGTCTGAAGGTGGAAAAAATATCTGTTCTGAGGGGCATCCGGGAGGAACCGGCAGCCCTGATGGAGCAGTATGAAAGACACCATAAAGAGGTGATCGCCTACCGGAGAGAGACACTGGCCTTACTGGCCCAAAGGGTCAGGAGGCCCAGTGTGACAATATACTGTATCTCCCCACCTCTTAATGTCAAGGGCGCCTCCAAGGGGCGGCCACATCCCTCCTTGGAAACCTCTGGCCACCCCTGTGGCAGCCCCCAAATATGGCTGTAGAGAGATTGTTTTATAGCGAAAGCTGTGGTGCACTCAGGGACCATTAACTGTGTAGCACCTGGGGCCTGCATCATGAAACTGAAAGTCTGAGTTAGAACAAAAGTTTTAGCCTAATAAAGTCAAACAAATGCAATGCGCGATCATAAAAATCATGCCTGTAAGAAGGCTCCTGCAGTTTTAAGGGCGCACCGGTGCATGCAAAGGACTGTGGGTGCACTGTGGGGACACCGAGGCACGCGCTGACAGCGTGTTAGAACTTAAAGTTTTTCCTGGTCAGCAATATATGGAAGTCCTTACATTATATGTATGTATTAAGTTATATAATTTCACCAGTTTACTGTATATATTGGTATCCATATCATTTATGTAAATTAGGAACAATAGTGGTCCTAAAATCGAACCCTGCGGTACCCCACTATGAACGCAAGCCCACTGTGACATTGTGCCTCTTATAACTACTCGCTGTTTCCTATCTGTTAACCAGTTATCAATCCAGGTGGCTACGGTACCTAAAATACCTGTCACTTTGAGTTTAAGTAGGAGCCTCTTGTGGGGGACAACATCAAAAGCCTTTTGGAAATCTAAGTAGATGACAAGTAGTCAGCACCCTGCACTTCTTAGTATTTAGAAGTTATGTTTTTCATTGGGTCGAACTTGCTATATCTTGACGTTAAAATTTAGAAAGCTATGTGATTTAAAAGTACTTTTTTCACTTTAATATGACATTATTTTATTAATGCTATATTATTCGTTAAACTTTTGTTTTAGTAGTGTGTGAGATCACAATCACCAGTTACAGCTACTCTTTGCTGAAACAGACATTAGACTAATTATGTCTGGATAACTGAGTACATACTGTATTGTGCATTTTTTCCCAGTGGCGAGTCTCCAAAGTTAGCCAGACTTCTGCATCAAGCTGCAAGGATATTAATGAGACAGTCTGAAAATTCAGACATAGTTGTAGCAGAAGCGACATCACTGGTGTCAAATCAAACACCTGGGGTGTCAACCTCAGCCAGTCTTTCTGCACTTGTTGCACATTCTGAATTTAACACATCTAGACAGGACCAGATTGAAAGAAATCTAGTCCAGCTGTTCCAGTTGTATGACCGTTTTAAGAGGACAAAGGGACCCATACCAAAGGGTGAAATAGAGAGCAAGTATAACAACAGAGTCATGGACACATGACTTCTTCTGTTTTGCGGAAAAAGATGTCCATCCTTTGCCAGAAGAACATAGTCATTTACAGAACTGTGGCCTAGGTAGGAAGCGAATAACATTCCCAGATAAAAATGGCAATTACAAAGACCTCTGAGATGTCCTGTATGCAGCTTATCCACCACTTAATACTTCTGGAGGATTTCAAATTTTGGCATGTTTTAGATCAATATATTTGGAACCTCTGCCAATACCACCCAATGGATATAGCGTGAAATACCTTAGAACAGAGAGTGGTTTGAATCAGGCAGTCGACTATATCCGTCCACTCCGTCCAAGTTAGCATAAGCACAGATGGATTGTGTAAGCTTAATGAGGTTAGTCACAAAAAATCTTGCCTTTTTTGTACACTTGTAAATGTTTCATGAAAGCATCTCACTTCTCCTACGAAATATCTTCAATTTCTTTAAACTACTACAAATAATTACTAAATAGAGTTATGTTCAGAGATTTACATATGTCTTGTTTGTATTATGCTGTGTTTAACTGTTATGCTTTCTACCTTAAGGGCCAAGCATTGGTGCTGGAAAAATGTCAGACCTGTAGAAATTATATTCCCATGCAGTCTCTAGTTCAGCATGTTGAACAGTGCTCAAGGTAAAATACATGATTTAGACTTTTTTTGTCTTGCATCACCTGAGACATTATTTCAATGTGTGTTAAATGGACTTTAAAACTCGCTGAGCATTTGTTAAAGTATTTAGATGTATGCTGAGTGATTTTAATGTATCATTTAAATGAAAATGTCTTTATATTCTTCTTCTTGTAAAGCAAAACCAACAGCCAGATACCAGATGCCAGGCAGAGGAAGCACCTTGTACTTCACAATCACTAGCTAACATCCAAGCTGATATCACCCCGCAGATTTTAACTTCCACTGTTATAGACAAAGAAAGTCCATCTGTTTGTACATACAGGTATGATTAATGTAAATGAGGTCTCAGAAAGATAGAAAATGTAAGAACAACCTCAAATGAGCAAATTTTTTCAGGGACTATTTGGACCTTGTTTGCTCTGATGTGAGTGAGTCAGAGGATGAACAAATCAGTCGAGCTATAGAAGAGTCATTGATAGAAATGTCAAGTGAGTTTAATGTTCAAATGTCGCAATTTTGTTATGTAGTGTTTTTTTATGTTTGGTTGTGTGACTGTCTTTTCAGGCTGCAGGATGTCTTGCAGATGCTGCAAAAGGAATATTGATAAGGATGAAGCTCTTCGCTTCAACATCAACCGGAAGAACATTTAGGATGGTGCTGTCCGCACAATGAGGAGACCAAATTTCTCTGCCAGAAAGAGAATTGATGCCAAATTCACTTATGAGGGAAATTCTGTAGAAGCAGTTTATATGGGTGGCCCAATGAGGGAGTTCTTCAGACTTGCATTTCAACATATAAGGCAGAGCCCAGTGTTCACAGGTTCTGACTACCAGCGAGTTTTGGAGTGCCATATATGTGTGTAAGTGTTGCAGAGGGAAACCATCAAACATTTCATATATATGTCAGGCTTTGGTTACTGTTGAGAATGTAATTGCATGATTTCTCATCTTTCTCTGGTAGCTTTAAAAGAAAACAGCTACTTTTATGCAGGAGAGTTGATTGCAATGGGCATAGTTCAAGGAGGACCATCCCCACGTTTCTTTGCTCCAGTCTTGTATCAAGCCATAGTGTCAGGTGCAGAAAGTGCAGACATTGAGGACATTCATGATCATGAATTAAAAAGCTTGCTGTCAGAGGTAGGGGAAGAACGTGAATAATTGCATTTCAGACTGCTGTACAATTTTAAAATGGTGTTTATAGCAATGTTTACGTATTCTTTAGTACGTTTTGTCAGTTCTCTTTATGCTCATGTGCATTTGAAAAGCTTGATATTAATGTTTGCATGAACAAATAATTCACTGTAAAAATAAATGTTTTCAATCCAGTGTCAAGTTGTGGCTTCAGAGTTTAAGAAAAACCTGAACAAAGCTGTTGAAAGATGTGAGACCCACCTGATGCTGGCTGGATGTCTGCGAAGCATCTCTGTCAGTAATAAAAATGAAGTGGTGCAAGACGTCATTAATTGGTTTGTCCTTCAGGATAAGGAAACACTTTGAAAGGCATGTTCCTCATCATGTATTATCCATGTTCAAAGTTTATAGGGCATTCAAAATTAGTGGATGTTTTTTTTCTCTTTTGATCAATGTATCAAAATTTTTTATAGGTTCCAGGATGGGCTTCGTAGCTGTGGACTACTGGATGCTATCCAGAGCCATCCAGGCGTATTCAGAACGGTATTTACAAAGATCAACGAAAAGCTTACAGCTGAGAGTATTGAACAGCAGTTTACAGAACAAAGGTCTGAGCGAGGGAGCGACAAATACAAAATCGAAAATGAAGCTATCTCTTGGATGCTAAGAGAAGGTATTCCTCAACCACAATTAGAACCAAACTTAAAAGGATATGGAATTCTAAAGAATGATGGTTCTTCCTAATATCAGCACTACATATATTTAAGTAAAATTCAGCCTTATTTACTTTATACATGGAACCTGGCAAAAGCAGCCAGCCATTACTGACACATGAGAAATTATAGATAGAACATTTTTCTTCTAAAATGTATAGTAATTTGTATCAAAATTGTAACTAATTAAAAATTAACTGACTAAGTATATATGACTATACTATACGCTACATAGTGCAGGACAGTTACACTTATTTTTGCATTGTTCATTGATTTTGCATATGCTTCATACAGGTTGATAGAACTGTTTGTTGTTACATTATTTTTACACTACAGAGACTTAAACTGTGCCTTATTGGCTCTTAAACTCAGAATCTCTCGAGTCCCCTTTAGGAACAGGCTGGGTCATATGATTTGACATGTTACACACTGGATAACTGTAACAGGTTTTCTCCTATATATCCCATACATGGGGATGGCACAGTGGTGCAGTGGTTAGCACTGTTGTCTCACAACTCTGGGACCATCCAACCATCCATCTTCTGAAACTGCTTCTCCTGTTCAGGGCCGCAGGGGCTTCTCCTGTTCAGGGCCGCATTTAAACCCAAATCCCAGAGGTGTGAGGCGAAAGCGCTAACCACTGCATCACCGTGCCACCCGCCTCTGGGAACATACTGCGGTTAATTGGAGTTAACAAGTTGACCATGAGTGTGAATGGTGCACACAGGCAGGCATGTAAGTAGGCAGGCATGTAAGTAGGCAGGCATGTAAGTAGGCAGGCAGACAGGCAAGCGCGCGCGAACACAGACAGGCAAGTATGCACACATGCATAAAGGCACTCCTCCAAACAGTCAAGCACACACGCACACAGGCAGGCACACACACACATAGGCACGCACAAATGTACGCACACAGGCACGCACGCAGACACACACACACATAGGCAGGCACAGACACAGGTAGGCTCACAGGCACTCAGAGGCACCCATGCATGCAAGGACACACAGAGACACAGGTGCATACAAGCACACAGGAATGCACGGACACAGGCACGCAAGCACAGGCATGCACAGAGGCATGCACACACACAGACATATACACACAGGCAGGCACACACACGGACACACACAGGCGCGCAGACAGGTAGGTACTTACACAGGAATGCACGCACCCACACAAGCACGCATGCACTCACACAGGCAGACATGTACACAGGCACGCAGACAGGTAGGTACTTACACAGGCATGCACACATGCAGGCACGCATGCACGCACAAAACTCCTCGTCCTTAACCCAGGACTTCCAAACATAAGCAAAACACAGTTACAATATTAGTTGTAATTATTAGCATTAGTAAGATTCCCCTTACATTGCATAATAGGTAAGAAATAAATGGATGTAGGGGCGGCATGGTGGTGCAGTGGTTAGCACTGTTGCCTCACACCTCTGGGACCCAGGTTCGAGTCTTCGCCTGGGTCACATGTGTGTGGAGTTTGCATGTTCTCCCCATGTCATCGTGGGGTTTCCTCCGGGTACTCCGGTTTCCCCCCACAGTCCAAAAACATGCTGAGGCTAATTGGAGTCGCTAAATTGCCCATAGGTGTGCCTGTGTGAGTGAATGGTGTGTGAGTGTGCCCTGCGATGGGCTGGCCCCCCATCCTGGGTTGTTCCCAGCCTCGTGCCCATTGCTTCCGGGATAGGCTCCGGACCCCCCGCGACCCGATAGGATAAGCGGTTTGGAAAATGGATGGATGGATAAATAGATGTAGAGAAGAAACATGTTTACAATTCAAAGTATATTAGAGATGCTGTAAGTATGTATGTGAAGGGTTCAATGGGGCTAATCCCACAATGATTAAAAACAATTTGACAAATTCAAATAACAGGCTGAGAAGGATGTTCAGCTTCAGCCACCGGCTCTCGTTTTTGACAGTGGGGTGTAATTTTGCCGGTTCTTTCCTTTCTTCTGTTTCCCATACGTTGTTTGCAGAGGCCCCTTCACCACATCGCCATGTGATGTGGACACCTTCACACTGCCTGCTTCTAGATCATTTATGTTGAGGTGTTCCACTTTAGTTTCAGCAATGTGTAAATTAACATCATTCAGCTGGAATTCATCGTCTACAACTTCTAATAATAATAATAATAATCAATACTTTATTAATCCCTGTGGGGATATTGCGTTTTTTGTGTCTCCCTCAACATGCCCTTTGTGGAGTAAGTTGTCTGTGAAGGGCAGCTACCTGTTGGGGCGTCTAGGGAGCTGGGGGGAATTAAGGGCCTTGCTCGAGGACCCGCAGACGTGCTGAGGCTGGGTTTGAACCGGTGACCTTCCGATTACAGGCACAAGGACTTGGTCTATGTATTGACCCCTGCCCCCCAACTGTGTATGAGTAGCATTTATGGTGTTTCTTGAATGTGAGCTAGTACATAAACCAGCTAGTACCCACCCTTGCAAAAATACTCTAGAGTTCCGTCATACACATTCTTTTATTTTCTTGCATTGTCCGTTTTTGTTCATAGTCTGTAATTTTCCGAATAACGGCAATTTCAGATAACTACTGGAACTATGAATTCCGGAGGGGAGAATATATTCATGCAAGTTCCATTACATGCTATAGATATATTGATCTGATACCTTTCTTTATCAGACTGTTACTGTACCACTGTTAAAAACCACAGATATTTTATTCTGATTGTATGCATTTCCTTATTAGGGCACATTAGTTAGTTCTTTTAAAAAATCAGTTTATTCTGACATCGTAAATTTCCTGATCAGAGTTTACCCTCTTTAAAATGACAGGGTTACACTTGTGCCATTTAATTTCCGTAATCTGTGGCAGTCAGTGACAATGACTTATTTACTACCAAACAGCACTGAGATTGAGTAGAGTGAGGGGCTTAGGGCGTATTACGGAAGAATAAAAGCTGAGTCCTGTATCCAGGCGAGATGCGTAGCTGACAGGCTGATGAACGTTTCAAACTCTTACCTCCACCGTACTGACAGGAACGGCGAGCAGCTGTGGCGTCATGGCATCAAACTTCTGTTTCTCCAGGCAAGAAAACAACCAAGACCAGCCTTAATAATCTAAACACTTTGAAGACTGATATAAATGGTAAATATGAGGCGTGAATACCATCCAACACTACCAGTTACTCAGTGAATACTCAGTCATGCAGAAATATAATCTAAAGTTATAATTATGGGGACATGTGGCCATCCACTGCAGGTGACAATGTCCTAAACTCTTTCATACTTAAAGAACGCTTACAGTTATTACTTTGTAAGGATGCATAGAACTCCAGTTCAGTATATTTATGGAATATATACAGCAGCAACTACTTTATGGTCATTTATTAAGTAACAGACTTATTTTCTACCTGCGGGATCTTATAATTATGCTGAAATAAAAATGTAACTTACAGCGTAAAAACATGGAATCCAGTCCAAAATTTATTTAGTTTGACATGTGATCAAAATTCAGAGTAAACTAATACATGATAGCATGCATGCAAAAGATCAAGGGCAGAACAGGGGCTGTGAACCCAGTCTGCATTAAAATGGAATTAACCATCTCTCTCAATATAAAATCGGGATAATTATTCTCTTCAGAGGCATCCATAGAATAGTGTATCCATCCCCTCACTCCTGTGTATAGAGGCATATCCTAAGGCTCCGGCAACAAATTTCAGCTCAACAACAGCATCAATAATTTTACAGCTAGTTTTAAAACTTGCTTTAACATACAGTGATTGCAGAAAATGATAAACAAATTAGGTAATATTAATTAAATCATTAAAATGTGCAGAAAAGGTTTTGAAGTTTACATCACGATAAATGAGAACTACACGTGATTACTAATTACTGTTAACTAATTTGCTGTCTGGACTTTTTACAGTGAGGGGGGAAAAGTCATTATATGTCAGGATGCCAGTCAGTGGCACAGACACAAGTTGGCCAGCTGGCCTATTCATTCAGCACCAGCCCATCAAGTAGAGAATTTATTTACGTAGTTTTAAGTGGACAGATTTCTGACTAATTTTCAAGCATGTGCAACAAGTAATGACAGATATTGACGTTAGTTTCACACATTCAAAAATATTCAGTAACTGCGTTGCTTGTGACATTTGCGTTTGGTTTATACTTTCATAAGGTGTTCGAATTTTTAACCAATATGTTTTGTTTTGCCATTTCCAAATATATGTGTTATTCTAACATCCGGAATACGGCACGTATGGTAGATGTTCATGGACGTGGATGGTACTCACACAAAGGATGTGAGGACCGACTTCAAATAGCATATCTCGGGGGGGCCAATAGTACTATTGGCACACGTTTCCCTTCGTATCAAAACATGGGTTAGTATGACGTGTTCGTAGTGAGCATATATATCCTCTATCAGTTTTATCACAATCTCGTATATCATACCTTTTGTTAGTATAGGTATCTAGCTATTCTCCCTTTACCTGTAGAGTCCATTAATCACGGCGGGGGTTGCGGAAAATAAGGAGGACGCTATAGCGGATCAGTCCAATATTTATCTTCTCCGTCAACTCCGGGAGAGAGAGCAACAGGACAGAGACAAAAAAAATCCAAAATCGAGGTAGTGAAAACAGACAGGTGGTCAGGCGATCGGCATCGGCAGTGAGAGGGCTAGGCTATAAGCGAAGGGCGGAAGAGGCAGAACAGAGGTGGAGACAGGTCAGGGAATAAACGCTGGAACTTAGCACGGAGGGCTGAAGACCGGCAGGTGTGCCAAACACGAATAAAAAGGCTCGCCGATTACCCCGACGGGCATCAGCTGGTAGAGGAGGGCAAACGGTAACCGGTCCTGCCGGTTCTCGGGACAGGTGTAGAAGCGCTACGGCCGCTGCTCAACTCCCTCCTAGGGAAACCAGCGGGGGTGTGGCAGGGGAGTCCCGCGTGACATCATAGGGGCTTCCCCTGGGCGATCCACGACACCATTATGCCCCTCCAGCTATTATGGACAACCCGTGGAATCTACATTGAGCTTGGTGTGTAGCTACATTATACATTCCCCCATGCCCAGTGCATAAAGTATCATTACACTGAGGTATTTCAGGCTTTAGATGTAACCACATAGTAGAACTAATACTCCACAGTTGCTTCCATGCACTATGATTAGATGTCAATAACATTCGTTGAACATTATTTCGTTGTATTTTGGCATTTAACATAGCCATAGTACATGCAGTCCAATTCATCCATCGAGTTCGGTCACAGCCACTTGAGGGGGCACTCCGGCAGACGCAAGGATGTTCTTCCCCCTATAACACCCCCTGCAGAAGTACATCTCACTTCCATTAGTAGGGGCCAGTTCAGCATGGTTGGTTTGCTGGACAGGTGAAGTTGTCTTGCTGTCGATCTTGTATGCTGCTTCTCCATCCAATCCTAAAAGTGGAAGTGTGCTCCAGCTCGGTCATTGGGACTGTATCATAGCCGAAGGCTGTCAGCAGCATTGGCCACGCCGTCCACCAGGGCCATTGCGCCATCCTTCACGCATAAAGAAGAACTGACATCCACATTACTGTAGTTTTCTCATAAATAACATTTATTAGCTGGGATACGTCACCAACTTTCGGCGCCTGGCTTCATAACGGCCACAGTGTTATCTTGTCCCACTGTTTCTATAAGGAAACATTCCAATTATTCCTTTTTCTGGATCTATTTTTATAAATGAATTGTGAAGGAAAAGGAAAATATGCAAAGGAGGCCAAACTAACACTGCAATCTGGAGTAATGTATTTTATTCTTTTTATAATAATGGATGAAGTTTAGCTTCCTTACACTCTCTCTGTACCTCTGTTTCTAATGCGGGTTTACGTGAAGAGTTGTACTGTATTTAATCTAACTACAGCTAGATCAGTACCAGAGATAAAAACACTGGATGTCGCGTTGAATACAGCCGTCTTTGGGAGCGAATGCGTCAACAGAGCCGCCATCTTGGGACGGGGTAGAGCTCCTTTTAAATGAATGAACGTCTATCAGGGACAAGCTGGCATTCAGAAATAAAGAACCATAAATGGGCAAATTTGAGAAGCGATTTTTATTGTCTTGGTTCATTATAAATGTCAGACATGTATTTACGACCGAGCCACGAGTAAATCGACAGGGAAGCGGTTTTTCTTAACACAGCCTACTTTTATGTTCAAAATGTAATGCGCATATAGGTATTTTTTCATTCTTCCAATCGAAATAAACATACACTACTCTCCTACTACGTGCAGAACAATGCAAATACAAAACACCACAAAAAAGGCCAGCAATGTTAGCTGAAAGACCCTGGTAATCTCCATGATAAATCCCATTGTGTTACCACTCATGCATTTACATTAATGCAGGCCGGCTCGTGGCATTGGCAATATAGGCAATGGGCCAAGGGCGCCATTCATCCAGGGGGCGCCACAAACGGAGGAAGAAAAAAGTGTAACATTCCACTATTCTTAAAGCTAGTTGGTATTAATGTGTCTTAATATGAAAAGAACAAGCCCACATGAATTTACCTGCTAAACAAAGCCTATTAAGTAGTAATAATAATAATGATGATGATGACGATGATGATGATACATAACTTTCCTATGAGCCCCCCCCCCCTTGTAACCTCCCTCAATAACGAACACAAGTTGATCTCTGATCACGGGCATTTATTCACATATCTATCCGGTCGAGCATGCCGTGAGAACTAGATAAAATAAAGCACATACATCAAAAAATGAATAAGTAAAAACACAGGCAATTTCCTAAAAATAACCAAACACAAACAAATAGGCTACAGCTCGCTCACGCCATTAACTTATGACTGCAGCTCATACAGTAACTCCAATATCCATGAATATTGACATTATAACTTAAAACACTTTCTCAGCCGCATAACAAATGCTGCACTTATAACTGAGCAAAACAAAAATGTTACCAGCAAAACTGACCAGACCTCAACCCAAACGCAACATTAGTTCCGCTATAGTTTCCCTACGCCTGGGGGGGCGCCGGCGCTGATGCTCGCCTAGGGCGCCTCATCGGCTAGGACCGTTACTGCATTTAAGCATTTGGCAGACGCCTTTATCCAAAGCAACGGGCATTTGTATAGACTTGTAGAGAACTATAGACAATGAACTGTACACAATACATTTTCCAGACAAAGAAAATACTTTATTTTTTTTTACATTTAATATGAAAGATGAACATCCGTTTACCTGCTTTTTGGAAAAATAACTATAGACAGGGCAGGTCCATACACACAGGCATCTTGTGTATATTTGTCAAGAACTATAGCCAATGAACTGCAATATATACTGGTGTCAGTACAGAAGCTGTGTCTTTCCTGTGACGTGGGGGTGGGAAGACAGAGGCTCTGTGTCTAGTATTTAGTATCCTTGTAACAATACTATTTTACACAGTTTCTTTCTCAAACTGCTGCTCTGTAGTTGGAGAGTATGTACTTTTGCCACATGGTCTTCTCTCAACTTGTGAAAGCAAGACAAGTGAAATTAAATTGAAATGATGGTTGCCAATGCCATCTTGAGTTTCAGCAATGTGATCACAACGATTAAATATATCCTGAAAACCTACATCTGCTTTCACAACCCTATTCAACAGAGACTGGATGTTGGAGGCCTGTCTGATGCACTGCTCAGCTGAGCCAATCACCTTTACTGTACCATGGCTTAGTATCAGCAGGCCTCCATTGTTACGCAAGGTCAGCAGATGATAGTTCTGACGAGACGTGAAGGCACGGCTGTACTAACCAAGCTACTGCAGCACATCACACTTCAGCTTCTTCACGACCTGCCTAACAACAAAACCTGTGATATACACCAGAGCATTCTCAGTTAGGGCTCCAAAGCTGGCTGGCAAGTAGCTATGGTCTAACACAACACCAGTGACTTGCTCAAAAGGAGAGGACCCTCTTGTGTCCCTGTCCTTTGGCATGGCTTTGAACAGCAGAAATGCCCATGTTGCTTACATCAAAAGCTTTCTTGCATATCTTGCAGTATGCCCGATGTACATTATCTGTCACATGCCCTATCCAGTACCTGAACTCAGGATTTATCGTCCATTCCACCTTAAACGTACACCTCCTTCACATGATTCTGCTCTCCCTCACTTCTGTAATTAGAAACACATTCTCTAAATTAACCATTATAGGCTACTATTTTCCTGCAACACTGCCTATTAGTGTCAAAGATATTAAATACAGTAATGCACAAAAATGTAGGCTAAACAGAAATACTGATCCAATACAGATTTTCTGTAGGCTAACTGTGGTAAACTGAATGTGAAAGCATACCCATATAATTCCTCTAGAGGGAGCTAATGTTCTGGGGAATAATGGAAGCTAGCTAGAACAAGAAGTTGAGCCAGAAGCCGTTAAGCCTGTTTGTAGTAGTGCAAATAAACGGCACAAGCCAAGTAATATTTATTGTGTGGTGATTACTGGGCTTGAAGGATATCACAGGAACCTACACAAACACACAAACACAGGCATTTAGATGTAGGCTTCAAGTAGCCTAAGCTCAATTTGTTTTTAAATGAAAGAGCTCTAAGTCTAATCATTTTTAAGACTGTTATCGTCTTTGTGCTGTTTCAGATTTGGTTCACTGAATTTATTTGCTTAACAGTGGGACCACGTAGGCCTCCAAAATGATTTTAGATCGATTACCGTCATTGACAATTAGCACTATGCTAACACCTAATGGGAACTGCCATTAACAGGCTAACAGAAATTAGCATCGCCAATTTACTTGACATGTTTAACATGCGGCCTGGGTCCACATCAGATGGTATGAAGTAACAAAACTATCAGTTGCACCATATGCACTGTGGTCATACTTACAGTCATGAACTTGAGAAATTTCAATTGATGAACTGATATCCTTTTGTTCTCCTGTCAGCTACTAACAAGCTAGAGCAACGAGAGTCAAAATATGATAGGTCGCATTAAGTTGATGTCATTGTCCAAGGTATGCATAATGAAAACGAAGCGGCGGCCATTTTACTGGGGTGCGAGAGACAAGAGCAGCAAGAAAACTGGAGAAAAACTGAGTAGGGGCTATGCTGTAACAACGCGAGACCTCGACGAGAAGCACGGCAGTATTGAACACGGCGGTGCGCAGCTGACTGCAAAAAGGTTATCAATCGGATTCTTTCCACGCCAACTTATCTCTAGACAGCCTTAAAGGTAATCAAAATTCATTTCAGTTGTATCCATAAAAAAAATTAGCATCCTGGAGCACAGTGAAATTCTGAACAGTTTAGAAAATTGTATAGACGAGTACTTCGAGAGAATTGCTATGCGGAAATCAGACAAAACACCGACCACTTCCACCTGTAAAAATAACTCGTCCTCCAAGAGAAGCCGCCCCGAGGACTCCCCAGAAGCGGCTTCTCGTAATACCAACGATGTGACAGACATTTTGGAGTCTATAGATATACGACTATCCTGCTTAGAGGCGCGTCTGTCCCTAATGGAAATTCTCCATAAAGAGTTCCAGGCTTTGCGTGAGTCAGTGGAGTACAGCCAACAACAGGTGGAATCACTTGCTGCAGAGAATGCGACCCTCGGGGAATCGGTAAAATCCCTCACAGATGGAATGATGCGCCTTTAGGAGGAAAATTAAAAAATAAAATAAACTATCATTGACCTCCAGGCCCGCCGCATGACAGACAATTTAGTAATTTCAGGCATCCTGGAGAAAGCATATTTTAGCACTTTGAAATTGCTAAAATATAAAGTGCAATACAAATAAAATTTATTATTATTATTATTATTATTATTATTATTATTATTACAGTGAAAGAGTTCATTCTAACTCAGCTAAAACTCCCGGAGGACACAGTAAAAACCATCAGCTTCTATCGAGTTCACCACCTAGGAGTGAAGAGACCCGACGGACGCAGACCCAGACCAATAGTGGCTAAATTCGAGCACTTTAAACAAAAAGAACTGGTTAAAAGCCTTGGCCGGGAATTAAAAGGAACAAACTTTAGCATCAACGACCAGTTTCCCAAGGAGATCCTGGAAAGAAGGAAGATCCTGTTCCCTATAAGGAAAAAATTCATCGACGGAGGCTCCCGTGCTGTCATCGCGGTCAACAAACTGTATGTCAGCGGATGGGTCTTTTGCCACCGGACCCGGAGCCGTACAGCATCTTCCAAATAATAAAGTCCCAGGTCCCGATGGTTTCCCAGCAGAATTCTACAAAGTATTTTGGCCAACGTTAGCACCCGTTTTTATCAGAATGGTTACTCAAATTCAGAATGATCACTCGCTATCTCCAAACTTGAACTATTAGCCTGCTTCTGAAACCTGGTAAAGACCCAACGCTGACATCGAGCTACTGCCCAATCTTACTCATAGACGTAGATCTTAAAATAATTTGCCAAAGTCCTTGCCAAAAGATTAGAGAAAGTTAGTCCATTTCTTATACATCCTGACCAAACAGGTTTTTATCAAGGGTAGACACTCAGCCAATAATACACGTAGACTATTGAATGTTATAGACTATTGCTCCATTAACAAATTAGAAACCACGGTTATATCTCTAGATGCAGAGAAAGCATTTGACAAAGTAAATTGTAAATTTCTATTTGCAGTTCTACATAAATTTGGATTTGGTTCATCCTTCATAAGCTGGATTAAAACACTATACAGCTCTCCAAATGAACGTATTAGGACAAATGAACTATTTTCTCGAAGCCTCCGTTTGCAGAGGGGCACCAGGCAGGGCTGCCCGCTCTCTCCCTCGCTTTTTGTTATCTTCATTGAGCCACTAGCAGCGGCGATTAGACAAAATTTACATATTAAAGGAATTCAAACAAAAAAAAAATAGACCATAAGATAAGCCTTTATGCAGTTGACGTATTACTCTTTCTTAGGAACTCACCAGCCTCTCTTCTTAAGACAATATCACTTATAGATAAGTTCTCATCTATATCAGACTACTCCGTCAACTGGAGCAGACCAACAGTTCTGCCTTGTAATTTCCAAAACACAACTGCTACTCTATTGCAGTCAGGTAACCTCAGATACTTAGGCATACATTTTTCCACCAGGCTCTCAGACTTGGTACAGATGAATGACATTCCAGTATTAAAAATGGTAGATTTCATGCGATGGAAAAATCTACCTATATCACTCATGGGTAGAATTGCCACCATTAAAATGAAGATCCTGCCTAAAATCAATTACTTGTTCTCAATGATCCCTAATAAACCCTCTATTGCTTGGTTTATATCACTAGACACAAGCATCTCATCATTTTTATGGAAGAATAAACCATCGCGAATAAGATTAAAAACCCTACAAAATGCTAAAGGTGATGGTGGTCTAGAACTACCAAATTTCTATCACTACTTCTTAGCCAACAGATTGCAGTATGTATCAAATTGGATTAAATCAAGCCCAGTAGACAGTCCATGGCTGGACTTAGAACAAGCAATCAGTGGAGAAGTAAAAAATCTCTGATCTACCCTTTATAAGTCCTAGCATGAAGCGTTATAACTGTTTTAAAAGCCTTAGTAACCTCATTGACAGCCTGGTGGGAATTTTTTAAAATAACCAGGTCTGCACTTAGCCCTGTAATCTAACACCCATTTGGAACAATCCAGATATTTGCCAAAAAAAGAAAGCATTGAACTTTCCTGTATGGCGTGATAAAGGGATTATAAATCTATAAATAGATGACTCAATTTCCCTCCCAACCTCAAAATGGGAGCAAGATCTATCCATTGATCCCGAGCAAAACGTTTGGAATCAAATATGTTTAAACCCTTTCAAAATGACTAAAAGTCCCAACTTGCAACTTGTACAATACAAAACTCTCCATTGAATACACTACACAGGACAAAGGATGTTCCAAATAGGCCTTAAACACTCAAACTTATGTACCCACTGCTCAGGTAACTTTGTGGAGAACTACAGTACATGCATGCAATAAGGTCCTGCACACCGGTGCAGAAGTTCTGGCAGATGATATGTGAAGATCTATCAGTATGGTTTAATTGTCATATCCCAACCTCACCCACACTGTATATTTTAGGAGATGCAAGTGAATTAGATATGGAAGAAAATAAGGCACACATAATCCTTACTGCCTTAGGCATTGCAAAGAAAACTATCTTCATGAACAGGAAATCAAAAAATAATTTATGTATTACTCAGCATAGAAATTTACTGTTAGACCACGTAAGTATGGAGAGAATATCTGCTCCCATCCAAAATAAACAATTATGTGAATTGGATTCTCTCTGGTCCACTCTCTCTCTGGGCCAATTCCATTATATGGGGGGGGTGGTCGGCTGTGGTCTCGTCTCCTCGGGATCCTGGCGGATGGTGGGGTTGGGCCCTCGAGCAATGGGCGTCTAGTGGCTTCTTGGGATGGCTGCCGTTTTATGATGTCTGGGTGTTTGCCCTGGCTGGGGGTGGTGGGGGGGAGCTTGGGCGGGTGCTAACTGGTGGTTATGGGGCGTGGGGTCTGGAGTGCTGGTGGTGGCAGGGGCTGGCCCTGGGAGGGGCGGTTGACCTCTGTTACGTGCCGTAAGGTTTGGGGGGGATTGTCCTGATTGTTGTCCGGCTGCCTTCGTCTCCGCCTCCCGGACCTGGCCATGCCCCGAGCCTCGACGCTACTTCCGCGTTTGTGAATTGAAAAGGCCGGCGCGGGAGAGTAGCGGCAGCTCTGCTCACAGTTGGTTGTTGCGCTATTGATTTGCTTGTGTTCTTTTGATTGATCGTGTATGACAGTTTTTGGTTTTCCGGTTTTCGTCTCTTGCCTTATCCCTCTGTACCTTTGCCTTTGGTTTTGACTGCTTTCTGGTTTGTGATCTATTGCCTTCCTCCTGACTCCTCTCTTGCTTCGCCCCTCGGATACTGTGTTTCGGCTTTGGTGTTCTGTATGTCCGTTTCTGTTAAGTGCGTAGGGAGTGACGGCTGTTTTGTTTTGCGTACGTGTTGCTTATTCTGTGTTTTGGTTAGGGAGTTAGGATTAGTCTGTGTCATTTTCTTTTCATTTAGAATTAGCTTAGTTTGGGACGTGTTCGTTAGTGGGGTTTTGTTTATTGTTTTGGCGGTGTCACTCCCGAAGTCTGTTGCCCTATTGTGTGTGAAAGTCTTTGTGAATAAACATAAAAAAAATACAAAAAAAGATCCCTTTGTGTCCCGTGTTCCCTTTTCCCATACCCTGGTTGTCTCGTTTTCCCCTCTCCTTTCCCTTTACCTTTCTGGCGGTCCTCAACCCTAGACTGAGGATCGTAACACCTCTTTGGTGCAGGCCTCGGTACGGGGTTCGAGGCTGTGGCGCCTGGGGCCTGGCCATCTCTTCGGTGGGTGCCTCCCTGCGCCGGGGTGGCCTGTGTTTCCACCGGGGTGCCGCCGAGGGTGGGGGAGGGGTGGGGTGGGTTTTGGTGCTGGCAGTGCCCTGGAGGCCCCAGGTCCGCTCCTTCCCGCTCGGCGGGGGGGGCTGGGGTGCCTACTAAGGCAGCTGGTTAGCTGGCTTTCTTTTTCCAGGGGGTGAATAATCTGCCCCCTGGCCTTATGAATCCTAGCCCCTCTCCCCCCTCATTCACAACATGCCACGCACACATGTACGACCTCTGGGGGGGGGGGGGGGGGCGTATGCCGTGCATACTACGGTGGGGAGGGCCATTTACGTGGCCTTACTCACTCTGTTGCGCGGCCTTCTGCCTCCCCGTTTTAATTGCACTTTAGTCATCACATACCAGTATACACACGGGGCCTTGGGGGGCGGGGGCACTACTCAGAGGCTGGTGGTATCACTCGCCTCTGTGCTGCTGCCGCCCCCAAATTTTACTCACATCATATACAATGAGGGTCTTGATGGGGAGGAGATGTGGAGGAGAGCTGTTCACAAGCAGCGCTCCTCAACGCTTCCCCCGTCAATTTTAAATTCATCTTAGTTTCTCAACTGTCATACTCACCCTTACACTACATACAGTCTCATACATCACCACACGCCTCCAACACTCTACCTTTCACACAGGTGCATGGGGGAGGAGAGTGGGAGGGTCTTCCTACTCCCCTGCTTCCTGCCGGGGGTGTGGGGGGGGCGCTTGGGTGGTCGCTCGGCTGGTGGCGCCCTGGGGTCGCGGCTGGTTGCATTCTCCCGCACGTCGGAGGGCAGTTCGGAGTAAATGGGCCTATGTCTTTTTGTCTCTGTGTGTGGGTGTCTGTGTATGTTGTGGGGATGTGTGTATGGTGTATGTGCATGGCTGCGAGGTGTGTTTGCGGGGTGTCTGTGTGGATGGTGGCGGCCTGGGTCCGTGCTTGCTGCTCCGTCCTGGGTGCGGTTGGTCTCCTGGGCATGGTTGCTGGCCCCTTTCCACTGGCTGGTGGCCCGGGGGGGGCTCGGGCCTCTCCAGCGTGGGTGAGGCTCTCTACTGGGAGCTGGTCGGCCCCCGGCCGCCTGGGGTCCTAGGGGCCCTGGCCTTAGCTCATACGGGAGTGGCCGCGCCCTCGCATTTGGGAACCCACCTCTGGTTCTTTGGGGCTCATGCCCTTTTGGCTGCGGGGGCTGCGTCTGGGACCTCCCTCCTCCCCCGGCTGGAGTGGAGGCATGGCTGTTATTGGGACGTGGGGCCCGGCTCTTCCGTGCTCTTTGGGTGCTGCGTACGTCCTGGTCCTCCCGGGCCTGTCTCCGCCGACCTCTGGCTCTTGTGGGGTGTGGTTGCGGCGTCCCACCCTTGCTATTTAGTCCATTTCATGTTGAAAACACACGCACACAACACACGCACACAACACACGCACACAACACATGCACACAACACACGCACACAACACACGCACCCTAGCCTGCATCTCGCCTACACAATTGAGCACACATGCACTTATACTTGCATGCATCCATCCAAGCACACACTAAGATTTTATATGCTTGTATAGTTGTGTTACTTTCTTCACTTTTTAATTTTGTTTGTTCCTGAATTCATCCATTTCTGGATAATTTCACATTTCTGAATTTATCCACTCTTGACATGTTTCTCACTTATTCCTTTTTTCTTTTTCCTTCTTTTTTCCCTCCTAATCTGTCCCTCCTCTTCGGCCAGCTCACCCACTGCAAAATTTTGTATGTGTTCAAAATAAAATAAATAAATAAAATCAAATAAAATAAAATAAAGAAATCGATTAACATGAGGAGTCTATACAGAGTTTATAGAGCCCCTCATGGTAAAGCAAACATGTTTGGCAGAGCAGTGCATTCAGACCTCGATTCTGCTAAAGCTGCCGGACAAGACAAAGGCGAAAAAAAAGAAGAAGGTGGGGGTCAGTGCAGCAGTGGATAGTTCAGGTCCAGAAAGTAAAAATCCAGACCAAGATTTAGTTTCAACCAACCAGCTGAGTACTCTGAGTCTGTGGCACTTTACACAACTAGTTGTTTGAAACAAAATACAGGACTGGATTTTTACTCTCTGGACCTAAACTATCCACTTCTGGATCAGTGTCATTCTTAAAGTCGTGTTTCAACTTCTGGCAAAGTTCTCCCAGGAGCCCATCTCTGTTGTATGTACATTTGACATGTAATTCATTCCTGCCCAGATCCCTGACAAACAGTTGGAGGCAGAGTTACTTACTATCAGAGTATGTGAATTTATACACACACCAGCAGCTGTGACAGAATAAGATATTTCCTGTATACTGCTGCCACATAGTGGACACAAGGAAGACTGCAATCAATTCTAAAATCAGTCAGTCAACATGCTACCGCCACAGACTATTATTGGGAAGTGATAAAACTTCAGGGAACAATATGAATATAAAAATATAGATGTAGTAAGTATATTGTGCAAAATGTATCTTCATCTTAACTACGCTGAATGGTGGAGTGAGAGAGAGTGAGAGCCTGTCCCAGAGTAAGTGATCCTCACCTGGAGGCCCATCAGTGAAGAAGAGGATGAAGAGGAGCATCAGAGGAGCCTGAAGTGTGTATCGCTGACCTCAGATCTGTGGAGACTGACACTCACTTCCTGACTCTCCATAACTTCACTGCCTCCCTTTTTCTGGGTTTTAAATGTTTAAAAATCATCCATCTATCTTTGATAAAAATAAACTGTTTGTGCACTGATACATTTTCTCTCTATTTCTTGTCTGTAATAAGGAAAACAGTTTGATGCTGCTTTTGTCCTGCTCTTACCAGGAATAAATATTTTGATTACATCTAGAATCTTATTTTAGAAACATGATCCATCCATCCATCCATCATCTCCCGCTTAATCCGGGGTCGGGTCGCGGGGGCAGCAGCCTCAGCAGGGAGACCCAGACTTCCCTCTCCCCGGCCACTTCGTCTAGCTCCTCTGGGGGGACCCCGAGGCGTTCCCAGGCCAGCCGAGAGGCATAGTCTCTCCAGCGTGTCCTGGGTCTTCCCCGGGGTCTCCTCCCAGTGGGACATGCCCGGAATACCTCCCCAGGGAGGCGTCCCGGAGGCATCCTGATCAGATGCCCGAGCCACCTCATCTGGCTCCTCTCGATGCGGAGGAGCAGCGGCTCTACTCTGAGTCCCTCCCGAATGACTGAGCTCCTCACCCTATCTCTAAGGGAGAGCCCAGCCACCCTGCGGAGGAAACTCATTTTGGCCGCTTGTACCCGCGATCTCGTTCTTTCGGTCACTACCCAAAGCTCATGACCATAGGTGAGGGTAGGAACGTAGATCGACTGGTAAATCGAGAGCTTCGCCTTTTGGCTCAGCTCTCTCTTCACCATGACAGACCGATGCAGCGCCCGCATGACTGCTGACGCCGCACCGATCCGCCTGTCGATCTCCCGCTCCATCGTTCCCCCACTCGTGAACAAGATCCCGAGATACTTAAATTCCTCCACTTGGGGGAGGACCCCATCCCCAACCCGGAGAGAGCACTCTACCCTTTTCCGGCTGAGAACCATGGTCTCGGATTTGGAGGTGCTGATTCTCATCCCAGCCGCTTCGCACTCGGCTGCGAACTGCTCCAGCGAGAGCTGAAGGTCACGGCTCGATGAGGCCAACAGAACCACATCATCCGCAAAAAGCAGAGACCTAATCCTGAGGTCACCGAACCGGACGCCCTCAACGCCCTGGCTGCGCCTAGAAATTCTGTCCATAAAAACTATGAACAGAATCGGTGACAAAGGGCAGCCCTGACGGAGTCCAACCCTCACCAGAAACGAGTCCGACTTATTGCCGCCCATGCGGACCAAACTCTGGCACCGGTCATACAGGGACCGAACCGCCCTTAAAAGGGAGCCCGGTACCCCATACTCCCGGAGCACTCCCCACAGGACCCCACGAGGGACACGGTCGAATGCCTTTTCCAAGTCCACAAAACACATGTAGACTGGTCGGGCAAACTCCCATGAACCCTCCAGAACCCTGCTGAGAGTATAGAGCTGGTCCACTGTTCCACGGCCAGGGCGAAAACCACACTGCTCCTCCTGAATCCGAGGTTCGACAATCCGGCGGACCCTCCTTTCCAGGACCCCCGAATAGACCTTACCAGGGAGGCTGAGGAGTGTGATCCCCCTGTAGTTGGAGCACACCCTCCGGTCCCCCTTCTTAAAGAGGGGGACCACCACCCCGGTCTGCCAGTCCAGAGGTACTGCCCCCGATGTCCACGCGATGCTGCAGATGCGTGTCAACCAGGACAGCCCCGCAGCATCCAGAGCCTTGAGGAACTCTGGGCGAATCTCGTCCACCCCCGGGGCCCGGCCGCCGAGGAGCTTTTTGACCACCTCAGCGACCTCCACCCCCGAGATAGGCGAGTCCACCCCCAAGTCCCCACACTCTGCTTCCATATTGGAAGGCGTGTCGGTGGGATTGAGGAGGTCTTCGAAGTACTCCCTCCACCGACCCAAAACGTCCCGAGCTGAGGTCAGCAGCGCACCATCCCCACCATAAATAGTGTTGATGCTGCACCGCTTTCCCGCCCGGAGCCGCCGGATGGTGGACCAGAATCTCCTCGAAGCCGTCCGGAAGTCGTTCTCCATGGCCTCACCAAACTCCTCCCACACCCGAGTTTTTGCCTCAGCGACCGCCAAAGCCGCATTCCGCTTGGCCTGCCGGTAGCCGTCAGCTGCGTCTGGAGTCCCACAGGCCAGAAAGGCCCGATAAGACTCCTTCTTCAGCTTGACGGCATCCCTTACCACCGGTGTCCACCAGCGGGTTCGGGGATTACCGCCGCGACAGGCACCGACCACCTTGCGGCCGCAGCTCCGGTCAGCCGCCTCCACAATGGAGGCACGGAACATGGCCCATTCGGACTCAATGTCCCCCGCCTCCCCCGGGATATGGGAGAAGTTCTGCTGGAGGTAGGAGTTGAAACTCTCCCTGACAGGGGATTCCGCCAGACGTTCCCAGCAGACCCTCACTATACGCTTGGGCCTGCCAGGCCTGGCCGGCTTCCTCCCCCACCAGCGGAGCCAACCCACCACCAGGTAGTGATCGGTTGACAGCTCCGCCCCTCTCTTCACCCGAGTGTCCAAAACATGCGGCCGCAAGTCCGACGACACGACTACAAAGTCGATCATCGAACTGCGGCCTAGGGTGTCCTGGTGCCAAGTACACATATGGACACCCTTATGCTTGAACATGGTGTTCATTATGGACAGTCCGTGACGAGCACAGAAGTCCAATAACAAAACACCGCTCGGGTTCAGATCGGGGGGGCCGTTCCTCCCAATCACGCCCCTCCAGGTCTCACTGTCGCTGCCCACGTGAGCATTGAAGTCCCCCAGCAGAACAAGGGAGTCCCCAGGAGGAGCGCTCTCCAACACCCCTTCCAAGGACTCCAAAAAGGGTGGGTATTCCGAACTGCTGTTTGGCGCATAAGCGCAAACAACAGTCAGGACCCGTCTCCCCACCCGAAGGCGGAGGGAGGCTACCCTCTCGTCCACTGCGGTAAACCCCAATGTACAGGCGCCCAGCCTGGGGGCAATAAGTATGCCCACGCCCGCTCGGCGCCTCTCCCCGCGGGCAACTCCAGAGTGGAAAAGGGTCCAACCCCCCTCAAGGAGACTGGTTCCAGAGCCCAAGCCGTGCGTCGAGGTGAGTCCGACTATATCTAGCCGGAACTTCACAACCTCGCGCACCAGCTCGGGCTCTTTCCCCATCAGAGAGGTGACATTCCATGTCCCTAGAGCTAGCTTCTGCAGCCGAGGATCGGACCGCCAAGGTCCCCGCCTTTGGCCGCCGCCCAGATCACTTCGCACCCGACTCCTATGGCCCCTCCCATGGGTGGTGAGCCCATTGGAGGGGGGACCCACGTGCCTTGTTCGGGCTGCGCCCAACCAGGCCCCATGGATGTAGGCCTGGCCGCCAGGCGCTCGCCATCGAGCCCCACCCCCAGGCCTGGCTCCAGGGGGGGGCCCCGGTGACCCGCGTCCGGGCAAGGGAAAACGTGGTTCCAATATTTTTCTCATCATAAGGGGTTTTTGAGCCGTGCTTCGTCTGGTTCCTCACCCAGGACCTGTTTGCCTTGGGTGACCCTACCAGGGGCATAAAGCCCCAGACAACATAGCTCCTGGGATCATTGTAACACGCAAACCCCTCCACCACGATAAGGTGTCGGCTCCAGGAGGGGTAGAAACATGATTTCATAGCAAAATTATTGATAGCTGGCCTTCACAGTGAATCATTCATGCTCACAGTTTAAACTACAAACAAATTAATCAAATAAGTCTAGTTCTTTTCTAAACTGTTACTTCCTCATATTGCAAATGAGCAAAGAGCAGTGAAATCAGACTTATTCTGAACAGCAGAAATGTCGTCATACAGGATGTGAGTGTGAGACTCTGCAGAAACACTGTGTGCCGCATACAGAGGGTCTGACCTCAGGCCTTTGTTTCAGTCTTTATTATGTTTTATACAGTTTTAAAATGTCACTGCAGTAGGTCCTTTTAATATCTGTGGATCAGTACAAATCAAGAAGTCCATTAGGAAGGTGTCTGTATGACAGGGGCGGGGGTGTCCAGAGGGGAAGGGGGGCAAAGTCAGGTGATTCACTTCATCTGGGTCTTATCAGCAGTCCTGTCAGACTGAGTGCTGTTTGTCTTTCTCTCAGCACCACAATGGTGTTTCACACATAATGGGGTCCGTGGGCGTCCTCAGTCATTTTCAGGCTTTCAAAGCTCATCAATCATAAAAAGTCACATGGATCTGACACTCTGACACTGTTATATTCATTTGTTTAAATTCAATGAAAATACTATATATTACAGCTAGTTGGTGGATCCGTCTGCTCTTTATCTGCTCCTGACTGGCATACCTGGGTCTCTTTACAGTGCTTCCCTGAAGCATCAGAACCATTTATAAGGGAATCTATGTGTGGCTGCCCTCTAGTGGATAAACAAAATTCAGCTACTTACATAGTTTGACTGTATTTCCCTCCTAGTTTAGTTTAGTTCCTAATTTAATCTATCTGATGAAGCTGAAGGCAGAGATGGAAATTAGTTTAGTCATGACTTCAGACAAGGGATTCTGTACAATCAGAGATGGAGCTGCTGGTTGGGCTGGTCATCTTTTTCTGACTGATGTAGCTCTGGATGTAAAGTTGCAAACTGCTTAATATGTATCAATCTGTTTTATAATGTTCACACAAAAAAGTGCTTTTAATGTGTTTGCACCTTGTATCTCCCACAATGTGCTTCTGCATTTGATTCCTTCTTGACTTGGAGGTAAAGAGATTTAACTGGATGGATTTTACTTTTGTGAAGCACTATAGTCCAAAGCTGAACTGATTATTCAAAGCTTTCTGGTTTTTAAGTAAAACTACTTCATTTAAATTATCTGTAACCCACTTTGCGCCTTTCTAGACTCAACAAAGCATCATTGCCAACAAAATATGTTACAATTAAATCAGGTAAAGAAGTTTCATTTGGAATTTACTGATCCAGGTTTTCAGAACCATGGACAGCAACTAGATTTACTGTCATTTAATGGGATTGAAAGCAGAAAACACAGGGATGTTTTCATTTGATGTTGTCTTTCTTTTTACTTTTGATATGCCGTCTTCCTCCTTAGTTGATATGTGAGGCTGCTGTCAGCTGAGACAAACTGGTGTGATTTGTGATTGGATTGGATGGTGGTGTGATTGGAGCGATAAGTGGGCGGTCCTGATTTAATGCGTACATCACCCTCTAAAAGAGTCCCTGATTGGTGGGCCCTGACAAGGAGGCGTGACCTAATAACCCCAAACCGTTTAAGTTTGTGGAATTTGTTTTTAATAATAACCAATTTCATAAAAATACTAAATGTTTTGTAAAGTATCAATTTATTAATCATGTATTAAAACAAATAATGACCAGTATAAAAGACATATACAAAACTATGCAAAAGTCTTGGGCCGTCAAATAAAATGATGTTCATCTTGGTCTAGAATTATAATATTTTGTCCATCAAAGAGTGGCAGCCCAGTCATTTCAAAATCTCTTCTAAGTCAGTACAGCATTTGCACCAACCATCTAATACACCCATATATTTTTGACTTGACCATTAACACAACTCCTATGGCTAATCAATACATCATTAACATTTGTTTAATAATTAAATTAATTAAGCGAGCTGGTGGTGAAATTTAACAAATACATGGAATGGCTGAGGTGCCCCTGAGGAGAGATTTTGTAACCAAAGCGTGGTTCATCTAGTGATCCAACAAGGCATCAGCAACTTTTTGGAGAAAAGGAGAAATTCTTGTTAGTTTTTATTGTGTTACTTTTAATTTGCATATATTTTAATGATAATTGTGTTTTAGTTCTGAGCAAATATACAAAACCCAGATAAATAGCATTAAACATTTTCTTTGATGGCCCAAGACTTTTGCATAGTACCGCATTTTTTCAGAATTAATAGACAATTTAATAAAATCCAGTCTAACCTTCACTAGTTAACTATTATTAAACATTAACCAGCAAGTGGCAGCAAAGCGCTTGTGAATAAGTGGCCAATACGTGGTTGTACAGGTTCCCAACAGATAATCCAACACTGCAGATCAACCTCTCTGTGTTTAACTGACTCTCTTGCTATGACTGTACAGACTTAGCAGGGTCAAGTGAAAGAGGCCTCACTGCAGTTAACATAACCGTGTACCTCGGCCGGTTGGGGAGGTTCTTACCATCTGTCCGCAGGGGGTCCCTGCTTTTGGGGTATCCACTCTGCGGGGGGGGGGGGGGGGGGATCCAATAGAGGAGGAGGAGGGACTCAACCTGGATGTCTTTTGTCTTATGCAGTCTGAGAGTTGACTGAATGCTGGGGCGGGGGTAGTTTTTCCTCTGTGGTGGGGTGTCTTGGGCTCTGTGGGGCCCGCTGATGCCACTGCCTTTGGCCCCGGTCTGGATGGGCCTGGGCCCCCCACCTTGGATGGATTTCGGGGGGGGGGGGGGGGGGGGGGGTGCCTATGGGGGTCAGCGGGGGAGCTGGCTCCAGAGGGGGGGGGAATTTGGCCCCCCGCCATTCCTTTCCTCCCCATCCCGAAGTGCCTCCCTTCTCCCGCTCCATCACACCACCACACACGTAGGGCTTTGAGGTGCAGGTGCGTTGCTGGGATACAGGGGAAGTATCCCTCCTCTGTCCCCTCGCGACCACATGTACCTCATTCATACACTACAACGTAGACACTCTCATTACTTACTCTCTCACAACACATACATTTAGGGCCTTGGGGGTGGGCACACAGAATGGCATCCAGAGGGCGGTCTGTTCATTCAGCCTTACCTCTGGTGCCAGGGCCCACATCTCAATTTTAATCACACATAGACATTGAGGGTTCTGGGGAGGGGCTGAGCTAACACCAGCTGTTGGTCGGCAGGGGATGGTTATCGCTATGCCCTTCACCTGTTTTAAAAGCACTTTAGAACAACACGCACCAACAACACATCTGAGCGGGCGAAGGGGGGCATGGGGTCTTTTCACACCCCCGTTCCCTGTTCGCCATTTGGGGCTGGGGGCTGAGAGGAAGAGCTGTGGCCCCGCCGCCACACTCCCTGCCGGTGGATGGGGCCCCCGGCCGCTGGTGCGTTGGTGGTTCTCGATGTCCAGGGCTGGGTGCTTGGGTGGGTGCTGGCTCACCCTCGGCGGTTGCCTGGCGGGGTCTGGCCCTCCTGGCTCTGTCGGCCCTTGCTGGGGGGTGGGGGGGCCCTTGGATCTCTGGGCCCAGGGCCTGGTCTGTTCTGGTGGGGCCGGCCGCCGGCGGAGCTTGCGGGCTCAGCGCCACGGCCCCCTGGGGCTCCTGCACTGTGGCTGCCGGATGGCCTCCCTCCGGAGCTCTCCTCTGCCCTTTTCTGGGTGAGGGATGCTATTCTCCCTGCGGTGGTCCTCCGGGGGCTCCCATGCCCTGGGGGGCCTCTGGATGTCTGGGGTCCGGGCCTCCTCCGTGTCTGCTTCATGTCCTGAGGGATGGGGCTGTGGCTCCCCACACACACTACTAGACATTTACATGGAGAAACCTTTTGAACACCGGCGCGCTCACAGATACAGGTGTGCACACAGGGGTACAAACAGGTTCTCACAGACACAAACAGGAGTACAAACAGGTTCTCACAGACACACGCAGGTGTACAAACAGGTTCTCACAGATACAAGCAGGTGTACAAACAGGTTCTCACAGATACACGCAGGTGTACAAACAGGTTGTCACAAACACACACTGTCTTTATCGGCTGTTGCTCCTTAACATGCTCATTGTGATTCGTACAGATGTTGGTTGTTGTTTTCTCTCAGCAGGTATTGAAGCAGATTATCTGTGGTTTTCTTTCTTCTTAATTGTTTTTCTCTTTTCCCTCCCTCCCTCTCTATTTACCTTCCTCTCCGTTTTCGTCCTTCTGTCCCCCCCTCTCTCCTTCTCCCTCTCTTGAGGAAATAAATAAAAATAAATAGAAATAAAGTAGTCCTCCGCAGAGGGGGGGTGGTGGAGGGAATATATATATATATATATATATATATATAAAATATATATATAACCATTTATTTCCAGCTTGTCTGACTCATTCTGCTCCACGAAGGTCATCTCCTCTGCCAGCTTCCTCTAACACAGGGAGACCCTCTGCTTCTCTCTGATTGGTTCCCGCTTTCTACAGGAGGTCCAGTGCAGCTGAATGGTGATGATGGTGCAAATCAGATAAAACACACCAGTCCCAGCTTTCAGTACAGCATCCAGAACCTGCTCCCACCTGTCAGACATCAGTGTGTCTGTCAGTCACACGTATCACAATTAAACCTGAAGAACAGAAGAGTGAATCTATTCTGACTGAAGTAAAACCATCTTGATGATCAACAGCAGCACCGATAAGCCCAGTCCTACATGCAGAGCCAGCTGGACCAAAGAGCTGAATAAGAGGGTGGATTTGAACAGTAAAGTCTTACGTGCTTTATAGCAACACGGTACAGCCATCTGTACTACTGTATTACACAGGTTACATGTGAGGAACAGGAGACATTAACAAAGAGCATGAAAATAGCTAGAGATTATCACACAACATGTTACACTATTTTGTAAAAACAGGCCTGCAGTCGTTCCCCAGCAGCATAGGGCACAAGGCAAGGGCTCACCCTGGATGGGATGGGATCTCAAGTTTATTATTAATAAAATAAAATAAAAAATAATATCTTTTTCTCTTAAAATTAAAATGACAGTTTCCCATTACTGTGTGATCAGGTAAATGCTGCTAGCTGGATCCCCACACTACTGTAAATGCTGCTGAATGCTTACCTCAGTTTTTCATTATCCCCTCCTTCTTCATCATGTGCAGAGAAAAGGAGAGCAGTGGAAACAGGAGAAAGGATCGTTAATAAAAAGCAGTGCTCTGTTAGTCAATAAAGACTAAGAAAAGGTCACTCTTGAAACTGAAATATAAATTATGAAAGGTATTCTACAGAGAAAATGATTAGATGGAGAACAATGAATTAGTGTCATGACCAAAGTATTCACATCCCACGGCACTGATAGTGAACAGGTGAGATAAATGATTTTATTAACATATTATAATGTATTTATTGTAGCAGGGTGGCACGGTGGTGCAGTGGTTTGCAATGTCACCTCACACCTCTGGCACGTGTGCTCAAGTCTCTACCAGAGTTCTGTGTGTGTGGAGTTTGCATGTTCTCCCCGTGTCATTGTGGGGTTTCCTCCAGGTACTCTGATTTCCCCCCACAGTCCAAAAACATGCTGAGGCTAATTGGAGTTGTCAAATTGCCGGTAGGTGTGCTTGTGCGAGAGAATGGAGTGTGAGTGTGTCCTGCAATGGGTTGGCACCCTGTCATGGAACGTACCCTGCCTTGCGCCCATAGGGACCCTGAATTAGACAAGCAGTTTCAGACAATGGATGGATGCAGCACTGGAACAGATATTACAGAGTACAACTGTAACACTGGCCTACGCTGCAATGAAAAACCACCTACAGACATGTTAGTCAGTCTTCACACAATTAGACTGATCATAAACTAGAAGACACACATTCTATATTAGAGACACCAATTAGGCTGACTGTGTGTTTTTGGATTGTTGGAGGAAACCCACACAGCATGTAGAGAACATGCAAACTCCACACAGAAAGAGCAGAAGCCAGATTCAAACCCCTGAACATGGAGGTGTGAAGCAACAGCGCCACCTACTGGACCACCGTGCCACTATCATTGAAACAATAATCCCAATAAATAATTGTTTCACAACAGCTGATAAATATCCTCACAAAGAAGCACAAACCCCTTTGTGAGTGAAACTGCTGGGTTTCAAAAATTAAATAAAATTAGTATTTATCTATTTATATTCAAGCACAAAGGATTCACAGGCAGATTTAAATCAATTACTTACGTTTGACAGTTATATGAACTGGAATCTGCAGGTTTCCAGCAGCACACCAATGCCAGCCAGTGTCCTTCCACTCCAGCCCACTCATTGTCACAATGAAGGTTTTATTTTCTGTGTCATCCCTGATCAGGACAGGCCTCCCATGCAAACTCACTGATCTCTCTGATGCACAGGAGCCCCCAATCTTACACCACATCCTTTGTCTTTTGTTGTTTCCATAGTAACACTGTCTCCATCCACACCCGTCACCTCCTGTTTGTCCACTGACAGCCCTGGAGGACTTCAACACACAGGTAAAACACTCAAAGACTTGCACAGCAATGAAATGTTTTATGAATGTCAGCCCATTACAACATACATACTGTATGTAAATGTTTGGCCAATAAACTGACATTTTTTAACATATTGCTTATCATATTTAACCTCATGAAGTCGCCCGATTTAGCTGACACTGTTACTTCTTCCAAGTCTCGTTTATCATATTGAATTAAATTAAAATGCAGATTTTTAAAATATTAAAACATTTTTCCATCAGTGTTTGTGTTAAGGTCCTTCCTTTTTGACTCAGTGACATGTTACATACTGTGCATCTCATTGGCTACAGTCTGCAGTACAGACATCTTACCATCAGTGACTGACAGATTAACCTGATCAGAGAGGCTCCACTGATCTTCACACCACACCAGTACCGATCGGAGTCCTCAGCTGTCAGATTGTTGATGGTCACAGTGAAGACTCGCTGGTCAGGATGATCTCTGACTCACACTTTACCCTCCTGTGGAGAGTCAGTGTGTACTATGGGAGTACATGACCTCACATTATACCCTCTGCACCAGTATTTCACATGAGTTTTATATCTGTCACCATAGGAACATGGGATTGTTACAGATCATCTTCTCTGTACACAGGCCCATTTCACTGTAGACACACTGTCAGCACCTGTGGGGAAAATAATTAACTGAATAAGGATTTTCCATCTTATGACATCTCTAAGTAATTATGCTTGGTTTGTGTAATACTTAGATTAGGTCATGTGTAATTAACAGAACAGTGATGATGTATAAAAGTCAAAGACCATCATTTTACTATAAGAACAAGGAAAACAAAACTAGTGTCTGATCTTGGGAAGGGCTTCAGCAGGATGTGGGATCGGGAATCTGAGCCTGGCAGTGTTTTCTAGGGTCTGAGAGGAAAATCAGGACCTTAAATCCCTAGTAAAAGGCCTAGATGAGGTGAATGAATGGGCTTGTCACTGTGTGGGATGGCCACACCCCTTCAGTACTATGGCCTTACTTGTAAACATATCCAGTCCTGTGATACAGGCCCTCTCATATTCCCTCTATACATGCTTCCTTTGGGCTCTATTTGTGAACGTTATTATGTAAAATATCATTGCTATGCTGGTGATACGCAGCTCTATCTGCCATTAAAACCTGGTGACTGCTGCTCTCTGGTGGCCCTTTCTAACTGTCTGGAGGATATTAAGAACAGGACAGCAATGACTTTCGTCCAGATTAATGAAAACAAGACAGAGGTAATGAGTTTTGGTCACTGTTCATGATCTCAGAGAACAATTAGGGCCTCATTCAGAAAACTTCCAGTCACATACTAAAAATCTTGGTGTCATCTTTGATTCATCACTGAGTTTGATAAACAAATAAATGCTGTTGTGAAGGGGTGTTTCTGTCAGCTGAGTTCAATAGCCTGGCTTAAACCACACCTTTCAGCCAAAGACCTGGAGAGTTACTCCTGCTTTTATCCTGATTGGGTTACTGCCGTTCTCTGTACCCAGGTTTACCAGAAGCATCTTTATTCTGACTACACCTTGTTCAAAATGGTGCTACCAGGCTCTCAACAAAAAGTAGACACCAAATTTCCCCTGTGTTGGCTGCATTGCATTGGCTACCTGTTAAGTTTTGAGAATTTCTGAGAATACAGTTTAAAGATTTCTTATTTCTTTCTAAGGCGATACATGGCATAGGTCCCCAGTCCGTCTCGGAGCTAATTCAGCCTTACACCGCTTCTTATTAGATGCATCTCTGTACTGACCCTGCACACACAGGAACACATTTTATTTATCTATTTAATCTGACTATTCTGCTTTGCACATCATGTATTTAACATTTATAGTGATTTTATATTTATTACTAGATTATTGTATAACTTTTGCACTGTTTTTTGAACTTGGTTGTTGCTTAGTCTTGTTTTTCCATGGAGCACCATTATACCAAAAATAATTCCTTGTAGGGTCAACCTACTTGGCAATAAACCACAGTCTGATTCTGATTATTTTTTGTGTAACATTGGCCAATGTCTCTACTTTTACTATATATTTATATTATTTTGACCTACAGCACTTTGGCACAACATAGATTGTTTTTAAATGTGCTATAGAAATAAAAATAATTCAACTTGATATAGAAACGTATTTCAAGTCATCCATCTTGCCGAGATGGGGGTTGCGCTGTGACCCCTGGTGGACAAATTATGCAGCAACAGTACTCATATCATGGTTGAAAGTTCTGTCTTCAGTCTCTCTGTTTCTTTTTAGTTATCATTAATTGGCCATTATAAACCAAATGCTGATAGCGATTTATCACAGACTCCTGCATTAATGAATTAAAATATTCATGATGAATAAAGAAGATGAATTGGCGCTAATGTGTATTTTTACTGTGTTATTGATGAGATAAATATTACAGTACACGGATCGCTCTGGTGTCTCAGAAATTGTCTCCATTTTTTCATACCAATTTATCATTAGTACAGTAGTGCTTGCAGTTCACAAATGCTTTGGCCTACAAACAATTTGGTTCACAAAAACAAAATTTGGTCAATGAACAAACTCGACCAGATTCCTTTTTTTATACTAGTGTAACACCGGCGGGGCGCATATCCCAGCATGCCCCGCGTACAATTGTAAATAGAAGGACCACGACAGGCACCCAACAAGCACCGAACCCAAATACACAGATGGGAAACACAATGTTGTCAGAAGCTGAACTGCGAAATGCAGATGCAGTGAGAGATTTACACACACTAAATACACGTTAGGATCGGACAGGGTATACACACAAGACATGGGCAAAGTGTAAAGTGAGGTAGACCTTCATGGGTCAGTCCATTGCAGGGCAATGGAAGCTGGAGAAATGCCATGTGAACAGCAGAAATGTGGTCATACAGGATGTGAGGGTGAGACTGTGTGCTGTATACAGAGGGTCTGACCTCACGGCTTTGTTTCAGTCTTTAGTATTGTGATGACATTGTGATAGCCCAGTGATAACTATACTGGATGGGTGGTACCCCTTTAAAGACACTTCCGGCATGTAAATGGAGAACGAAATTATAGTTATACCGAATCTCCTACACACAATACCAAGGTTACCAACTTTGCTCAGCTGACCGGAGTGAGACGTTCAATTCCCGTAAGATTTCTTTGCGCCAGCCTGAGAGTCTGAAAACACGTCACACCAGATGCATGAGAGATGGAAACCTGGGATATTCAGTCGAATCAGATCAAATATGATGCTAAGTTAGTACTAAGTTAAAATATGTTCCGGACTTGTAACATGCACCCATGATTTGGAACAGTCAGCAGGCTGTCTCTGGCCACGCCCCCTACACTCGGTCCGGCCCCTGGCTTTTCCTGAATTCTGATTTCTTTAGATAAACATTGACTTCATTCATATTGTTATTGATTTATCGACAGACCATCATACGTTTTAGACGTTACAATAACAACACTCTATTGATCCCCAAAGAGAGAAATTCTCTCCTTGCCTGCCCCCTCTTACTGTCCATGATACACAAGCACATATGTAGAAAAACGTCAGCTTGGAGGCCAAGGCTGGACTTAACCTACTCCTTATGGTTTAACGGGAAACTGCCGCATGGCCGAGCGGTCTCAGACACCACGCACGACGTAACTGGCCTTCCGACGCAAGGGATATTCTGTTCTCCGAAGTAAGCCGTGGGTTCGAATCCCACTTCCGACAAAAGTTCTTCAATCACCACAGCAGCATTTGAGCAACTGATTGGCTTTAATTGCTTTGTTTTATTGTTGCGTTTCAGGCAAAACTACATAACACTTAAAGACACTTCGGGCATGCAAATGGAGAACGAAATTATAGTTATACCGAATCTCCTACACACAATACCAAGGTTACCAACTTTGCTCAGCTGACCGGAGTGAGACGTTCAATTCGCCACAAGTCTGCACACCCAGATAACACGCATATAAAACGTATGCAACAGTTGTGTTACCTTTTAAATAGTCTGTAGGTTTTGCAAACTACTCTAACGCCTTTGGTGTCGCTGATTTTACGTTTATACTAGTGTAAAATAGACTTGCCGTAAGATTTCTTTGCGCCAGCCTGAGAGTCTGAAAACACCTCACACCAGATGCATGAGAGATGGAAACCTGGAATATTCAGTCGAATCAGATCAAATATGATGCTAAGTTAGTACTAAGTTAAAATATGTTCCGCACTTGTAACATGCACCCATGATTTGGAACAGTCAGCAGCATACCTGTCAAGGTTTGGATTTGAAAATAAAGGAAATTTTCCGGCACCCGCCGAGAGCCATCCCACCACCGCAACCAGGCTCCAGTATCCCTTACATTTTAAGACAGGTGTACAAGAAATATAAAATAACCATTTGTCATTTACATTTTATTTTCATTGCGCATTTTCTACTAATTTTTCATGTTCACTCATGCGGCTCTCTGTCATTCACTAATGACTTGGATTTTTCATGCCGACTGACATCGTTCCTTCCCCGTGGGAGACACTAAAATCGCATTTACAAATCTTACAGAACGCGTGACTGTGCCCCATCCTGCTCCTCTTTAGGAAAGTAAATTCGTCGTCCCATTTTCCGATGTATTTACATGACTTCTTTGTTTCTTGGCAGGGACGCCTTCTCCTTCTACACATCCATCCATCCATCCATCTCTCTCCTTTCTCGTTCCCGCTGTTGGCACTAATCTCGCGATAACTGCCACCCAGGCTATGCAGGTGGCAGTTCTCGCGAGGCTACTGACAGTTCAGTTTGGAGAGGCAGAAGAATTTTTAAATATATATATATATTATTATACGGGAGATTTACGGGAAAATACTAATACGGGAGGACGGCAGGAAAGAGAAGTAAAATACGGTGGTTTCCCGGCCAAAACGGGAGACTTGACAGCTATGGTCAGCAGGCAGTCTCTGGCCACGCCCCCTACAGTCGGTCCGGCCCCTGGCTTTACCAGCGTGTTCGCGAAAACGACTTCATTTATTTTCTTATTGATTCATCGACAGACCATCATACTTTTTAGACGTACGTTATAATAATAACACTCTATTGATCCCCAAAGAGAGAAATTCTCTCCTTGCCTGCCCCCTCTTACTGTCCATGATACACAAGCACATATGTAGAAAAACGTCAGCTTGGAGGCCAAGGCTGGACTTAACCTACTCCTTACGGTTTAACGGGAAACTGCCGCATGGCCGAGCGGTCTCAGACACCACGCACGACGTAACTGGCCTTCCGACGCAAGGGATATTCTGTTCTCCGAAGTAAGCCGTGGGTTCGAATCCCACTTCCGACAAAAGTTCTTCAATCACCACAGCAGCATTTGAGCAACTGATTGGCTTTAATTGCTTTGTTTTATTGTTGCGTTTCAGGCAAAACTACATAACACTTAAAGACACTTCGGGCATGCAAATGGAGAACGAAATTATAGTTATACCGAATCTCCTACACACAATACCAAGGTTACCAACTTTGCTCAGCTGACCGGAGTGAGACGTTCAATTCGCCACAAGTCTGCACACCCAGATAACACGCATATAAAACGTATGCAACAGTTGTGTTACCTTTTAAATAGTCTGTAGGTTTTGCAAACTACTCTAACGCCTTTGGTGTCGCTGATTTTACGTTTATACTAGTGTAAAATAAACTTGCCGTAAGATTTCTTTGCGCCAGCCTGAGAGTCTGAAAACACCTCACACCAGATGCATGAGAGATGGAAACCTGGAATATTCAGTCGAATCAGATCAAATATGATGCTAAGTTAGTACTAAGTTAAAATATGTTCCGCACTTGTAACATGCACCCATGATTTGGAACAGTCAGCAGCATACCTGTCAAGGTTTGGATTTGAAAATAAAGGAAATTTTCCGGCACCCGCCGAGAGCCATCCCACCACCGCAACCAGGCTCCAGTATCCCTTACATTTTAAGACAGGTGTACAAGAAATATAAAATAACCATTTGTCATTTACATTTTATTTTCATTGCGCATTTTCTACTAATTTTTCATGTTCACTCATGCGGCTCTCTGTCATTCACTAATGACTTGGATTTTTCATGCCGACTGACATCGTTCCTTCCCCGTGGGAGACACTAAAATCGCATTTACAAATCTTACAGAACGCGTGACTGTGCCCCATCCTGCTCCTCTTTAGGAAAGTAAATTCGTCGTCCCATTTTCCGATGTATTTACATGACTTCTTTGTTTCTTGGCAGGGACGCCTTCTCCTTCTACACATCCATCCATCCATCCATCTCTCTCCTTTCTCGTTCCCGCTGTTGGCACTAATCTCGCGATAACTGCCACCCAGGCTATGCAGGTGGCAGTTCTCGCGAGGCTACTGACAGTTCAGTTTGGAGAGGCAGAAGAATTTTTAAATATATATATATATTATTATACGGGAGATTTACGGGAAAATACTAATACGGGAGGACGGCGGGAAAGAGAAGTAAAATACGGTAGTTTCCCGGCCAAAACGGGAGACTTGACAGCTATGGTCAGCAGGCAGTCTCTGGCCACGCCCCCTACAGTCGGTCCGGCCCCTGGCTTTACCAGCGTGTTCGCGAAAACGACTTCATTTATTTTCTTATTGATTCATCGACAGACCATCATACTTTTTAGACGTTATAATAATAACACTCTATTGATCCCCAAAGAGAGAAATTCTCTCCTTGCCTGCCCCCTCTTACTGTCCATGATACACAAGCACATATGTAGAAAAACGTCAGCTTGGAGGCCAAGGCTGGACTTAACCTACTCCTTACGGTTTAACGGGAAACTGCCGCATGGCCGAGCGGGGCCGGTCGCGTATAGCCATAACACAGTGGCAGCCAATGAAATTGAAGGATTTTTTTTGCGAAGCGAAGAGACCCTCCCCGGCGCTGCAAAATCTCCGTTAATGATTTTTTTTCTGATACATTTCAAGTTAGATTGAAATGCTAATCATTTTGAGGCATGTTTTCAAAAAAGCATGAACAAATTTCTCCATTTCTTGTAATCACATTCATCCATTATTCTTCGTTTTCTTGATATTGATGTATTTAATAAACAGCTTAAAACTATGGTTACAATTTTATTTATTTATTTATTTATGTCGCTGTGGTAATTAAACAGACATAGACAGTTATGAATAAAATGTATTGTTTATTGAGTCTATTTACACAGAAAGAGACAAGTACTCAGGTTCTCATACTCAGGGGTATGATAAGATATACATCCATCCATCCATCCATTTTCCAAACCGCTTATTCTACTGGGTCACGGGGGTCCGGAGCCTATCCCGGAAGCAATGGGCACGAGGCAGGGAACAACCCAGGATGGGGGGCCAGCCCATCGCAGGGCACACTCACACACCATTCACTCTCACATGCACACCTATGGGCAATTTAGCAACTCCAATTAGCCTCAGCATGTTTTTGGACTGTGGGGGGAAACCGGAGTACCCCCCACGACGACATGGGGAGAACATGCAAACTCCACACACATGTGACACAGGCGGCGACTCAAACCTGGGTCCCAGAGGTGTGAGGCAACAGTGCTAACCACTGCACCACCATGCCACCCCCAAGATATACATTACCGCTCAAAAGTTTGGGATCACATGCAAATTTCTTTGTTTTCCAAAGAAAAACACATTTCTGCATCTTTTTGCCTCGGTCTCAAAAGGCACCAAGCTAGAACCGGCCCCGTGTTAGTGGAAACGGGGCTTGTGACTTGTACTCATGCATAATATTCTGCGGGTCGCTCAGCAGCGCAGCATATGAAACTAGACTCGGATTGTAAGTGTGTGGTTTTGATAATTGATGTATGGATGGATGGATCCTTAATAAGAGATATAAACAATAAGGTCCAGTCGCCAACTAATCATGTAAAATACGTCATAAACTCATGGTTGTTAAACCCAGAATAAAAATGAAGACGTATAACTAGGAAAGTCAACTTGCACATTTCAATTTTGGTTCGATATAATCACGTTGTCCTTAACCCTCCAGTGCAGGAGGGGACGGTAATGCGCATCGAATGTTTCCGAACCTGTGTGTGATACAACCGAGGAAGAGCCGATGACTTCGGGGGAGGAGGGGCAGGCGACTCGGAAGAAAAAGCAGCAGAACCCAATGCAGCCTGTAGCCCATTCAAAGGCCTACTGTTGGACCTCTGCTTATTTTGCAATACGTCTTTAGTACGGACTGAAAAATGTCCGATTTCGATGAGTTTGAGAAGCAGTTAAGCGAAAATCGGCAAGGTAAGTTTGGCTTTGAAGATCGGTGTATGCTCCCTGTTTTAGGGTAATAAAGTGGCCGGCGTGTCCTAGCGCCGAGGATGGTGCGGAGGGCACTTCTGCTGGTTCCGGAAAGAAAAGCGCGGCTGGGAAATCGGTGCCTTTTATCCGAGCGCTCGCCGATTCTGAAACCTGCCCGATTCTTCTTCTCCCAGCTGCCGCAGGATCCCCGAAAACTGACCGCTTTGGTAAATCAGTGACATTCTTTGCTTGGCATTGTTATAGAGATCGCTAGGCCTGCATCCATCAGTGCCCGGCGTACATAACATGGACATTTCAATGAAACGTTATTGGGGTGCACTCGATGTGAAAGCCTGCGGTTTTATTTATTTAATTATTTACCATTATACACTTGGATCATAAATTGCGACCCGCGTATTTTCATTCGCAGTAACACACTATGCATGGATGTTTGTTGCAAGCGTTATATTTTCAAGATCACGTTTAAAGTTTTATGCAAATAAAAACGACCGCGACCACTTGATTTAAAGTCCGCACTTAATAACAGTGTTAGTTACTTGGTTTTTAAATACTACGACGAGTTTTCTATATAATGATATGATTTTGTCTCTTTCCGATGCACAATAGCCTTTCCCTTGGGTCCGAAATGCTGGCCCTGTCATCCGTACAGAATAAGTCTTTCTCACACGATCGCCGTTTCTTCATGATGTATAGACTCTAAAAATCAGCCGCGTTCCCTGGAATCATAACAACTGCTTTTAGGTCGTTATTGCAAAGTCTTGCACCTGTATCTACCTTTACAGCGGATAGCAGTAACTAACAATGATGTACAGTTATATAACAATACACATATAACTTCATTAAAGTGCAGAGAATCCAGTAAACTGAATAAACTTAAGCCATACTAACGCAACTGAAATATACAACATGCGTTACAACGGAGTCGAAAGTAGGATTGATTTATGTACCTATCAAATGGCAATCTTGTCATATCAGCTCCTTATCACTAAATCACTAAAATGTCATTCGAAACGACCTGATTCGGCTAGACGAGCACTAAGTGCCGCCGTGTTTGATAAACTAGCAGTTCCAGTCATTCATATCTGCGCTCTGACTATGCCTGCGATTGCGGTAATTGGTTATTACCGATTTACGTAAGATGCATTGGCCGCTCCGTGTCTGTACTTTTGCAGCGGTGCATTACCGTAACGCTGTTATAACTGATGCATGAAGCTGATTCCTCGAGCAGCACCTGCGTTTAAATGCTTCACTGAAAACTGCACCTTCAGGGATTTATTTAAGCTTCTATATGAAGGACCTGCTGGGATAGAAAGGTGATATTTTATTGCTAGTTTAATAAAGTGCTGTCTGTCAGATTGAAACGATATTAATTACCCATCCATCGTCCAACCAGTTATCTTAGTCAGGCTCCCCTGGAGCCTATTCCAGGCAAATTCCCCATACAGAGAGCAGAGGCAAAATTCAGGCCGTCCCTGGTTGGGGTCTTGAAGCCCTTTCTCCTCCCCACAGCTGCAGGGCAGATCCCCACGATAGCTTTACTGGCAACATCCACCACCAGCGGCGTGGCAGTGACGCCCACCCAGGTGCCGATGGTCGGCAGCCAGATGACCCGGCAGGCCAGGCGGCTTTATGTCGGCAACATCCCCTTCGGCCTGACGGAGGTGAGTCCAGGCAAAGTCCCGCGTTGCCTTCTGTCATGCATACTGGTGTCATGTGTAGCTCAGTGAGTTAGGACACTGAGCCGGTCACAAGAAGGTTGTTGGTTCAAATCCCTTGGGCAGCAGAGTGATTTCACCATTGGGCCCCCGAGCGCAGCCCTTAAGCACTATTTGCTCTAGGAACTGTCTGGTCCTGCTTCTTCAATGAAATGTATGTTGCTTTGGATGAAAGTGTCCGCAAAATAAATAGATAAATGTACTAGACTTGTCAGTCATTTTTTTTCTCGTTTGCCTGTTTTGATGTCTTCAGACGTCTGCCTGTCTTCATTCAGTGTGTCTGCCTGTCTTTTTAGGAGGCCATGGCGGATTTCTTCAATACCCAGATGCGATTGGCTGGCTTATGTCAAGGTCCCACCAATCCCGTCCTCGCTGTTCAGATAAACCAGGACAAGAACTTTGCCTTCCTTGAAGTAAGAGTCTTTCCTGCCTAATGGCTGCTGTGTCCAGGCGGAGACCGCAGCCTTCCCTGATTAACGACGTTCTTCGTTCTGCCCTAGTTTCGGTCCGTGGATGAGACCACGCAGGCAATGGCCTTCGACGGCATCATTTTCCAGGGTCAGTCGTTAAAAATCAGGCGGCCCCACGACTATCGCCCCCTGCCTGGCATCTCAGAGCAGCCCGCCTTCCACGTACCAGGTCCGTTTTGCTTGTCGCCGTCATAACCTTAATCTTTATTTACCTTTGAAGAGCCGATCGGCAAGGCCAGTTTTTTGTACTCGTTACGGACTGACTGTCCTTCGCAAGCTGCAGATGTCTTGTCATATAAAGAGGGAGACTTTCACTTTTATTTACTTAATGTTGTAAATATTTAGCAGACAGTTTTATCCAAAGTGAAGAATGTTTTTTTTTTTTTTTTTTTTTTTTTTTGAGAAATCAGGGTCAGCCTGTCCCTAGAGCAAACTCGCCGGCCCAGTGGTGTGATCACCAGTGATGTGAACCAGTGATCTTCTGATGATAACGCTGGCATCCTAACCAGCTGAGCCACACACACACACACAGCTCAGTCACTCACTTCTTACTGTTAACATAGGCTGTGTGGCTCTGTGATGTTTGCCCATGAAAAGAAGGTTGCTGGTTCAAATACCAGGGTTGGCAGAGTGATTTCACCACTGGGCCCTTGAGCAAGGACCCTAACCCCCAAATTGTTCTAGGGTTGCTGGCTCCTATTCTAGTCAAAAATTCTGGACACACCTACTGAAAACGACTTGTTTTTCAGCAAGATAATGACCCAAAGCCCACCTTGAAGGTTATGCAAGTAGCTTATTACCTTGTGAACTAGGAAAGAGATGGTCCCCACAGCCCCCCAACCTAAACTCTATAGAGCTGGTTTGGGATCAGTTGGATGAGAGTAAGAGTAAGGTAGCCAGCTTGCGCGCAGAACTTGTGGAAACTCGAGGACTGTTGGAGAAACGGTCCAGGTGGGTACATATGTTAGCTGGTTGAGTCCGCAATGCTGTCATCGAAGCCAATGGCTCCTATTTTGAAGAGACAAAAATTTTGTCTTTGCAGTACTTCATATGCATAACTTCCATGCCCAAAGGCCTTTTACTATAAGGTGAATAACAGCTAAAATAGAGACAAATGCATTAAGAGCAGGTGTGTCCATACTTTTGACTGGTGCTGCATGTGTCAGCATCTCCCATGGAGAGCAAGATGGGAGAGACAAAAAACAGTCGTCAAACTGCCCCAGTATTTAGGTATTTTTTTGCTGGAGTTACATTTATCTGATATTATATAGAAGATAACGACGTCATACTGATTTGAAGTTGGCTTATTTCACTCGCGCCGTTTGCTCGTGGTCATTATCCGGCATGTTGACGGTTTGCTGTGATCGGCCGGCTTTGGGCGCCGTGCCGCTCTGTCTGCAGGGGTCGTCTCCACCGTGGTTCCAGACTCGCCACACAAGCTCTTTGTCGGAGGCCTGCCCAACTATCTCAGTGACGATCAGGTACCCCGCCCTCAGTCTCTGTCACCGGGGAGCCGACCCACAACCCTCCTGTGTTTCTGTCCCACTGCTGCACGTGGAACTCAAGCAGGCATGCACACACACGCACGCACGCACGCACGCGCACGCACATACATACATACATAAAATAAACACTCGTCTCTGTGTAACTGATTAGTAGGAAAAGAAAGCCTGTCAAAGTTACCTCACCGCTTAAAATTCATTACAAGATACTGGGGGGTCAAATGTCAGCATCATGTTTAAAGCTAGCTGCTGAAAATAGCCGCACATTTGAGGTTTTTTTTTTTTTTTTTTTAAAGATATTCATGGGATTTATTAAACATTTATTAGACATGTAGGTAATGAGTTGACAGTTACATTACGCTCATTGTTTATCCAGCTGTAAATTATGAAGATATTGAGACCCCGCTAATGTAAAAGGTACGTTTCCCAAAACCTCATGTTATCGACTTGCATAGTTGGAACCATTCAGTTGTAAGTTGCTAATGTTGTTAGCAAATAACCTTATTAGCAACAAAGGCTTTGGGAAATGTGCCTTACAGCTGGCGGCTTGCCGAACCAGTCACGTAGCCAGTCCCTGTGCTGCCTGTTGCTGGGTACCCTGGAATATTTGTATATCGGGTTAATTGCTGAGTGTTAGTCGGATGAATCAGCCGCGTCGTTTTGCTGCATGAAAATTTAAAATCGAGTCATCTGCGCGTCACCTAACTGACGAATACCTCCACATTGCCGTACACCTGTGTTTGCCCAATCCCAGTCCTCGGGGAACCGCCGACTGTCCACATTTTCGCTCCCTCCTAGCTCCCAGCCAATCAGGAACACCGAATACCTGGTACAGGTGCGCTGAGAGGAAGCAAAAACGTGGACTGACCGGGGGGGTACCCCCGAGGACTGGGCTGGGAAACACTACCATAGACTGTGCTTGAAATGTGGGGGAGATCGACCAAGTCCCCAAACGCTTCAGTATTCGCAGACGTGCCGTGTCTCACGTCCATGTCCGCACACTGAGAACGATGACTTCACATCCCGTTAACAGCGATGGGGAGCTGCGGAAGAATCGTTCCCTACATTGCTGTGTCGCTCGAAAGGCATAAAATACTTCGGACCTTTTTCCCGGTGAACGATTATCAGCTTCACTGGAGTTTTCACATCGTGCCCCATGCCCTATTCTGTTATGACGTCAGTGATGGATAATATTACCATAACAACATGCACAGATGAGGTCGTCTTACTCTGAAAGTGTTGAAAGGGTCACATTTTAGACATTTTCTACTTCTCATTAGCATCTTTTATGATTTTTTTTTTCTTCCTATATCGCCACCCCACTGAAATCGGCCCATTATAGACATAATCCATACAGGCATTTAATAGTTTACCTATTTATTTTGCAAAAGTTAATCGCAAAACGTTTTGCGTCCACCCCTGCATTGTAACATTTTGAGCTCCGGTGTCCCACTCACTTTAGCCTAAACTGTTAAAAATGGCAAGACTCAGCCCACAAGATAGTGATCGCGGTTTCAGTGAAAGGTAAGTGAGAAGTGCAGTCAGTTTGTTTTTCTTTGATTTTTTTCCTCCTTTTCGGATTGTCATCGTAATCTTTCTTATCCAGTGTGAGTCACATGTAATCCAAGTCAAGAGGAAGGCTGTACCAAAGCAGCACTGGGGGGAGAGAGTTTGAATCCAGCAGAACTGTTAATGTATTTCACGTCAAAGCCAGTAAATGTGCCATAGACAGGTGAAATGGAAACCGCTGCTTGTATCCTGGTGTTTACATTTTTTTTGCAGTCCCTGCTACCGCTTTGATACTTACAGCTCTTTCATTTTTGTTCCCCACTTTGTCCCCAGCTAGGGGCCTGTAAGATCGTTAAGTCTTCGCTCATAATTTGTTCAGTAGTACTGACCTACTGCTGCCATGCCAACATGTAACACAAGGCAAGTAAGACATTCCGTCCCTCGCACGGATATCCTCCCTGTCGACGGCCTGCCCCTGTGGGGGGGCTCTGTCCTGGAGTGCTCTTAAGCATATGGGGTCCTTTTTTTGGGGGTTGAAGGCTGGGGAGAGACTTATTATGCTGATCACAGGGTATAAATTTGATTTTTTTTTTTTTTTGCCCCTAAGAGAAGGTAGGAGGTAGCGCCCTCTTGTGGCTGCCAGTGTCCCAGGTGACTCCTTTCTGAAGTCAGTGGTTAATGCGGCTTTACAGTAGATTCCTGTAGAATAAGTGAGGAATGATGTTAGCAGAGCTATTTCGTCCTGTTTGGCTTCAAGCCGTGGCCCCTTTAGCAGGACCCTGTGGCGGCTCTTAGCTTTACCTGTGAGTTTATCTCCTGTAGGCTTTGTCCCTCTAATTAACTGCACCAATGTGGTTCTTGGTTTTAAGAACAGGAAGTCAGTGATTCGGCTGGGTTTGTGTTCTGCCGAGTCGCCCCCCCCCCCTCCACATTGTATACATGGAACACTTAACATATAATTAGCTGTTTTTATTTAGTTTTTTTTTTATATACCATCTAGCTTAATTATTGTGGCCCTTAAAATCAGATGCAACTCGGTCCATATTTCAAAATTCGTAGTTGGAATTATCAGAGAACTTGATTAGGAATTCAGTTGTGTTGTATATGCTGTAGGATGGGGGGGGGGAATCTGTGTTATCATTCATTGACAAGAATCAAAATAGTTACTTTTGTACGCTCCCAGTAAGTAAGTCATGCAGAAAGGGCACAGGGGGCTTTGAGCTCTAGTGTTGCACCGTAATGTCGAGCCACTTGTCATAAAGCCATTTTCCTGATGTCTTCACTGTTTCCTCATGTCGTTTTGCAAAGTTTAACATGCTGCTTCTCCCACAGTTAAGATTAGCATTTCTAGCGAGGCGCCGTGCCTGGACTGTCGGGCTAATCGCCCCCCCGCGTCTCCTCCTCTTGCCCAGGTGAAGGAACTCTTGACGTCGTTCGGACCTCTTAAGGCCTTCAACCTTGTGAAGGACAGTGCCACGTCACTGTCTAAGGGTTACGCTTTCTGTGAATACGTGGACATCAGTGCCACTGACCAGGTGCGTGAGGTGGGGCAGCAGCTGGAAGGTCTGGGGTGACTCGGGGCTTCCGGATGGAATTGCTGACGCTTGTGTGGGATGCATCCCGCAGGCCGTGGCTGGACTCAATGGCATGCAGCTCGGAGACAAGAAGCTCATCGTCCAGCGGGCAAGCGTGGGGGCTAAGAATGCCAACGCTGTGAGTATTTGCCCTCGGCTGCCGCCTTTCTGATGTCCTAAACCCAACTTGGTTCCTGGGTGCCTCCCAGGAAGCTTAATGCCCCTATTTCTTGGGTTTATTTGGGTCCATGTAAATTTCTCGCTGTTACTCGAGACGATTGGACGATCAGGGGGTATCTGACACTCTTGTCGCCCCCCGGGACAGACGGCCATCATCGAGACGCCGGTGACGCTGCAGGTTCCAGGGCTGCAGCGGCTGCAGAGCTCCGGCATGCCCACGGAGGTGCTGTGCCTCCTCAACATGGTCATGCCCGAGGAGCTGGTGGACGACGAGGACTACGAGGAGATCCTGGAGGACATCCGGGAGGAGTGTTGCAAGTACGGCAACGTGCGCTCCATCGAGATTCCGCGGCCCGTCGATGGCGTGGAGGTGCCTGGCTGTGGCAAGGTGGGACCCGTACTCTCCTGTACCAGTGGCAAAAAGAAGACCTCTGTAGGCACTAAACACAGGCTCATGGGAGCATTTCTTGCACAAAAGTGTTTTGAAAACGGAATAATTTTTTGTGTAAGAAAAACAATCTGATTGGTTCAGATAGACGGACAATCTGATTGGTTCAGATAGACGACGGACAATCTGATTGGTTCAGATAGACGACGGACAGTCTGATTGGTTCAGATAGACGACGGACAGTCTGATTGGTTCAGATAGACGACGGACAGTCTGATTGGTTCAGATAGACGACGGACAGTCTGATTGGTTCAGATAGACGACAGACAATCATTTTTCATTCTGCCCTCAACATTTTCTTTGTGTAAGAAAGAAAATTTTGTACAATCATTGATTACTCGCAAATGTTAATAGTCATCCGCTGTTTATCTTGAATATGTAAAAGCAGTGCGCGTAAATTTCCTCGTTAGTATAGTGGTGAGTATCCCCGCCTGTCACGCGGGGGCCGGTCGCGTATAGCCATAACACAGTGGCAGCCAATGAAATTGAAGGATTTTTTTTGCGAAGCGAAGAGACCCTCCCCGGCGCTGCAAAATCTCCGTTAATGATTTTTTTTCTGATACATTTCAAGTTAGATTGAAATGCTAATCATTTTGAGGCATGTTTTCAAAAAAGCATGAACAAATTTCTCCATTTCTTGTAATCACATTCATCCATTATTCTTCGTTTTCTTGATATTGATGTATTTAATAAACAGCTTAAAACTATGGTTACAATTTTATTTATTTATTTATTTATGTCGCTGTGGTAATTAAACAGACATAGACAGTTATGAATAAAATGTATTGTTTATTGAGTCTATTTACACAGAAAGAGACAAGTACTCAGGTTCTCATACTCAGGGGTATGATAAGATATACATCCATCCATCCATCCATTTTCCAAACCGCTTATTCTACTGGGTCACGGGGGTCCGGAGCCTATCCCGGAAGCAATGGGCACGAGGCAGGGAACAACCCAGGATGGGGGGCCAGCCCATCGCAGGGCACACTCACACACCATTCACTCTCACATGCACACCTATGGGCAATTTAGCAACTCCAATTAGCCTCAGCATGTTTTTGGACTGTGGGGGGAAACCGGAGTACCCCCCACGACGACATGGGGAGAACATGCAAACTCCACACACATGTGACACAGGCGGCGACTCAAACCTGGGTCCCAGAGGTGTGAGGCAACAGTGCTAACCACTGCACCACCATGCCACCCCCAAGATATACATTACCGCTCAAAAGTTTGGGATCACATGCAAATTTCTTTGTTTTCCAAAGAAAAACACATTTTCATGCAATTCACAAAATTTTATCCACATCTACATATAGAGGCCTATTATCAGCAACTGGCAGTCCTCTGCATCAATCTCCTGGTATGTCTGACTGCTTATTCTTTAAATATTGCTAACACATTTTGGAGGTTTGGTTTGGGTCATTATCCTTTTGTAGGATAAAACTGACCCCAATCAAGTCTTGTCACAGGGTATATAATTGAACGGTAGTGTATGTCAAATATTAAATAGATGAAATGATTAATTTTCTTAAACAGCAGTGTTAATGCATGCATTTTGTAGCATGTTAACAAATGACTCATTGAATCCTGAATCAAAACAAAAAGCATAATTAAAAATAGCATTGTTATGACAATACTAACAGTGATGCTGCAGCATTTTAACAACTGTCAGATAGTTAGACATACAGTACCAGTCAGTAATTTGGACACACCACTCTGCCTACAAAGGGACTGGGTCATATTACCTGGATACTTGAGCTAAACCCAGTAGAAATGTTTTTCAAGGAGTCTGACCAGAGAGTTAAAGAAAATCGGCTGAGTGCTCAGCATATATGAGACGGCTCCTTCAGGAGAGCTGGAAAAGCATTCCAGGAGGCCACCTCATTAAACTAGTATAAAGTAGAAAGCAGGATCAGTCAGTCCCTGGAGCAGCTGGGGTTAAGGGCCTTGCTCAAGGGCCCAATGGTGGGATCACTCGGCCAGCCCTGGGATTTGAACCGGCAACCTTCTGAGTTCCAACAGAATTGTCCCCCCCAACAAATTATTTTTTTTAAATAACTTTTCTGAGTAGTGCATAATTCCATGTGTATTACTTTATAGTTATGATGTCTTTATAAATATTACAAAATGTAAAGAATAGTACAAAGAAACAATTCTATAGGTAGGTGTGCCCAAAACTCCTGACTGACGCCGTAACACTTTCTTAGACTCACCACACTGGTTGAGGTGGTGATGAGACAAGAGAGATTTAGCCAGTGGATAGGGAATGATTAATAGGACAGATCTGAAAGGGTCACGATGGGGAATTTAGCCATTGGGGTAACTGCCCCACACTTTGAGAGATGCTCAGGGATAATTTATGACCTTAGAGAATCAGGAACAAACAAGGAACATATTAACCATATGTTAAAATGCTGCAAGTGTATATTCAAACAATACTGAACTATAAAGAATATAAAACAATCTTTACTTTTTTTGTTTTAAAAAAAAACTATGCTTGCCACTTCTTTAAGAAAACCTACCTAACAGCGGCAATTTTTACAATCTGATTGTAACCCACCTGTTGCCATGCATTATTTGTCAGTGAAAAATGAGCCCAGACACAAAATAGCTGTTCTTAATAAAGTGGACAGAGTGTATATGGAAAACATTTACAATTTTTACAAATAACGCTGCTCTTGAAGTAGCAGGTAGTGTGTTACTTTTTTCTCTCCGCTGACCAACGCTGCTTTTCAGCCTCATAAAAAGGAGATTTTTGAAACTCCCTCCAGGTCATCTCTGGCTGCATAGTCTTGAACAATGGAACAAACAGAACACAGGCATCAAAACGGGCCTGAACGTGGCCAAAACAAGATGAATAATAAAGAACTTGGATGAAAAATTCTGATCATGACATCCAGAATTATCCTCCATAATTGAAGGGAAAGAACCTTTAGCATCATGGACTCCAACAACTTGCAAACCTGAAAGCAAAGTGAAAAAACCACAAATGAACCACAAATAATATTGATTCCTTAATTTATACTGAATCCTGAAGAGTGACTGTTTGTGTGTGTGCATGCATATGAGATTCTCACTCATCGGGCCTTCGGTTTTGGAAGGGGACCAACAAAGCATCATCCTCTCCAATTCCTCATCTTCCTCTATTTCTATAAAACAAAATAGATATGAATAAAAGACATAATCAATGCACAGAACCACATATATGAAACTGTCAGCCAACCTGGAGGATTAGTAGAAGTGTCTGGAAGTGCTGGTCTTGAGGGAGCAGAAGCCTCCAGTGTCATCTGAAGATTGCTGTGCTTCAGCCTCAGGTACTGCTGTAGTCGGTACATTTTGCTGCCTGGTACGCATTGTTGTTTGAGGATAACAGCCTCATACCCATCATCCCTACTGTCCCAAATATCCTTCCAGGTCTTGCCAGCACGGACTCCAAACCCAACCAAATTCTCATCCTCACTTTTGACAGGTGGTAGTTGACAGGCGTAAAGAAACACAGAAGGGCATGGAATTATAAACAAGAATTCTGTGATCTGACACCTTTGCCATTTGGTAGCAAAGTAAGTGTAATAGCTTCTAACTGACTTGCTTTAACCTAAAACAAGGTTTGTTTGAACAACTTTAGTAGGTTTAATACTTAACGATTATGTGAGGAATTCTTTAATATCCAAGTTAACGGCAATGCCAGCAAACAATATGCATAAAAAAGTTGTAGTTAAATATCAATGACTTACAGGAAAGTTACCGTCACAGTACCTTGCATATAGGAACGTGCAGAATTAGTATATGTATAATACACTATATATATAAGGTTAGTTTATAAACGGTAATCCAGTTTATTCTGTCTCATCTGCCTAGACTCATTCTACTTGACCAGTGTATGCTCGTTTTACTGCAAATTACTCGTTTTCCATAAATGGACACTGTCTAGCTTAATAAATGTACTGCTTTACCGGGCCACTAATAAAAGATACTTTTGGATTCCTCACGATGAGTGGAATTCTTATAAACGGTACCCGCCTTAATTTCCAAAGTCAAACATGTTTTTATTTAAATTGTGCATTAAAAATTGAATATTAATTATTAAATATTTCAAAAGCAATGCTACCTATGGAGCGAGTGAATAACTACTTCAGCATTACACAGAGAGCTTCGCGAGGGGCTCCGTAAAACGTACAGCATCCAGTTCGATTTTGGAATGTGAAATACATCGGAATATTTAAGAAAATATAAGATTGCTGTTCAGTTTACCTTGGAAAGTCGTCCTTTCCGTTCGACCGGGCGGTTTTTCTTTTAGGTGAATCACCAAATTTACTGAAATACTACTCACTCTCTGCTGCTCTTTTCCAAAATCCAGTTGTGTCGACTGTCGGTAGTGATAAGGGTAAAACGTCATTGCTTTTGTGTACTGTTAAGCACTACCATTGAAAATGAATGGGAAAAGTTAAGGGAAGTTAAGCTAAACTATTCTCGCCGCCCGCGCGAGCCATCCCACCACCGCAACCAGGCTCCAGTATCCCTTACATTTTAAGAAATTAGGTGTACAAGGTGTACAAGAAATATAAAATAACCATTTGTCATTTACATTTTATTTTCATTGCACATTTTCTATTAATTTTTCATGTTTCGTGTTGTACCTCATCAATCTCTAGTTGTGATAGCAGTTGTTTCTGGCCACAACCGGGATTCGAACCCCGGTCTCCCGTGTGAAAGGCGGCGATCTTACCACTACACTATCCAGCAACTATATAATATAATATATATATATATATTATAAGGGAGATTTACGGGAAAATAATACGGGAGGACGGCGGGAAAGAGAAGTAAAATACGGTAGTTTCCCGGCCAAAACGGGAGACTTGACAGCTATGGTCAGCAGGCTGTCTCTGGCCACGCCCCCTACAGTCGGTCCGGCCCCTGGCTTTTCCAGCGTGTTCGCGAAAACGACTTCATTTATTTTCTTATTGATTTATCGACAGACCATCATACTTTTTAGACGTTATAATAACAACACTCTATTGATCCCCAAAGAGAGAAATTCTCTCCTTGCCTGCCCCCTCTTACTGTCCATGATACACAAGCACATATGTAGAAAAACGTCAGCTTGGAAGCCAAGGCTGGACTTAACCTACTCTATTCTGGTATTCTGTTCTCCCAAGTAAGGCGTGGGTTCGAATCCAACTTCCGACAAAAGTTCTTCAATCGCTACAGCACAATTTGAGCCACTGATCGGCTTTAATTGCTTTGTTTTATTTTTGCGTTTCAGGCAAAACTACATAACACTTAAAGACACTTCGGGCATGCAAATGGAGAACGAAATTATAGTTATACCGAATCTCCTACACACAATACCAAGGTTACCAACTTTGGTCAGCTGGCCGGAGTGAGACGTTTCTCAGGCGCCAGCCTGAGAGTCTGAAAACACGTCACACCAGATGCATGAGAGATGGAAACCTCTTGTTCCTCCAACTAAGCCTTCACATACTCTTGAAGCACCTGCAAACTTTCCTGATGGTTTTGTACCCATTCCTCCAAAGGTCCACCATACTGACTGATCCCGGCAGGAGCCTGAAGATAGTGTATCGGTAATCGAGGCTCACAGCCAGACCTTAAATAAAAAGGCATCATCCAGTCATTTGGTGGGGTGTAGTATTGTAAGCTTCTCTGCTGGAGGAAGTGTGTGAAGCAAATTGTGCAAAAAAAATATTAAAGCAACACCAGGGAGGTTTACATCTAGATCCTTAAAATGATCGACCTGCAATTCCACCTTGAAAATCCAATTACCATATAAAGGATACAAGATGTAAAGATGACAAATGACATGGCACACATTTGTTGTTTAGACTGTTGTGTCAGGTTAATTGAAAGCTGAAGGATCTTAGTGTTTACTAGTCTAAGTAACAGAATGTCTAAACACTGTGCTTGCCTTTATGGGTTTTTAAGCAGAACATATAGGTATAGAAACATATTAACATTACGTTTCACGATTCACTGACTGGAGAATAGGAGAATATACACATCAATATTACTACTTAAGTTAACTAACCCTAATCCCAACCCCTATTGGCACGGAGCCCGCCAGGGTTCAGGTGAGATATAAATCTGTAATCTGTATCAATGGTTTTGCTATCCATACCCACCCTATTAATGTTAGCTTCCCAGGGTTTCTTGTTAGACAAGCTCTGTGTCTCTCTATACCCCCATTTACTGCACGACTGATTGTCCATTTATAAAGAATCAAATAGGGTGAAGATGGTTTTAGTTTACAATTACTCTGGAAGGTGACCAGATTAAAAAAAACTAAATACCATGCCTACGTGTATGTAATCTCCATCACAGTCCCCATTTTCCCCATAATCCTCGTTTTGATAGTGCCAATTTGTGTAATGTGAGTTTTTTTTTTTTTTTAAAAACTGTTATAGAAGAACATACTGGATGCCACATGTGTACAATTACCCCTTTCTAATTAGTGGGGTCCGTTGTGTCAGCTACAGCCTTTACTAACATACACATAAGTATACAGTCTTACAGCACTTTTGTTTTCCTTTTGTATTTAATGGTTTTCCATTTAGGGGGCAGCATGGTGGTGCAGTGGTTAGCACTGTTGCCTCACACCTCTAGGGCCCGGGTTCGAGTCTCCACCTGGGTCACATGTGTGTGGAGTTTGCATGTTCTACCCATGTCATCGTGGGGTTTCCTCCGGGTACTCTGGTTTCCCCCACAGTCCAAAAACATGCTGAGGCTAATTGGAGTTGCTAAATTGCCCATAGGAGTGTATGCGTGAGTGAATAGTGTGTGAGTGTGCCCTGCGATGGGCTGGCCCGCCATCCTGAGTTGTTCCCTGTCTCGTGCCCATTGCTTCCGGGATAGGCTCCAGACCCCCCGCGATCCAGTAGGATAAGCGGTTTGGAAAATGGATGGATGGATGGACAGTTTTCCATTTGAGGAATTAGCAAAAAACTGCAGTGCATGATGGGTAGGATCTAAAGGCTGCCTAACGCCCTTAATTTGTTTGCAATTTCGCCAGGTAGGCTACCTTCTTTAAACTGCGTTTTGCTAGACTACACATTTCGAGATGTTTTATTGTAGTCTTGGTAAATATATATATATAGTTTAGCCTAACCCAGCCACTTAAGGGAGCAAGCCAGCTCAGGTAGGTGCCAGTCCCAAGCCCGGATTAATGGAGAGGGTTGGCGTCAAGAAATAAAGAGAAATAAAGACAACTAATACTCCTAGTTTGCGAGATCTGACTGCAATGGCAGCACTGCTACAAGGGTGTGGATAAATCTATACAAATATCACCTGCATGCACATTACTTCTTTTACAATAACCAACTCCTGATCCATACTGTTAGTCGTGAAAAAAAAAACTATCGTGTACATAGAGGCCCTGTGTAAAAAGATAACTGCCAAGGAAAAGATCAAAAACATTTATTTCAAGGATACAAAGTTTTTATGGTCATGTACAGTGTACAGTGCAATTCTTATTTGATTAACTTGAATGTCTCCACAGACTAGACGATTAAACAAATAAAGCAGCGCAACATTACAATAACTAATAACAAATAAACAAAGCTCACGAGTACTATTACAGTATTTATATCATTTATTTAAACTTAATTTTACCAGGTAAATTAACTACAAAGCAGTTACCACTGCTTTACCTGCTTCTCGGGAGAAATAGCAGATATACGTCATGTATGTGACTAAATTCTTAAGCCAATAAGGGCAAAGTTGTGTCGTAATGGAGGCGGATCCAGTTTGTGCAGCCGGTTAAAGACACTACGGGCATGTAAATGGAGAACGAAATTATAGTTATAATTCGGCGTGTTCGCGAAAACGACTTCATTTATTTTCTTATTGATTTATCGACAGACCATCATACTTTTTAGACGTTATAATAACAACACTCTATTGATCCCCAAAGAGAGAAATTCTCTCCTTGCCTGCCCCCTCTTACTGTCCATGATACACAAGCACATATGTAGAAAAACGTCAGCTTGGAAGCCAAGGCTGGACTTAACCTACTCTATTCTGGTATTCTGTTCTCCCAAGTAAGGCATCCCAAGTTCGAATCCAACTTCCGACAAAAGTTCTTCAATCGCTACAGCACAATTTGAGCCACTGATCGGCTTTAATTGCTTTGTTTTATTTTTGCGTTTCAGGCAAAACTACATAACACTTAAAGACACTTCGGGCATGCAAATGGAGAACGAAATTATAGTTATACCGAATCTCCTACACACAATACCAAGGTTACCAACTTTGGTCAGCTGGCCGGAGTGAGACGTTTCTCAGGCGCCAGCCTGAGAGTCTGAAAACACGTCACACCAGATGCATGAGAGATGGAAACCTGGGATATTCAGTCGAATCAGATCAAATATGATGCTAAGTTAGTACTAAGTTAAAATATGTTCCGCACTTGTAACATGCACCCATGATTTGGAACAGCAGCATACCTGTCAAGGTTTGGATTTGAAAATAAAGGAAATTTTCCGGCACCCGCCGTGAGCCATCCCACCACCGCAACCAGGCTCCAGTATCCCTTACATTTTAAGACAGGAAATATAAAATAATATAAATTATATAAAATATAATATAAATATAAATATAAATATATAAAATATATAAAATATATTTTTGGCCACAACCGGGATTCGAACCCCAGTCTCCCGTGTGAAAGGCGGCGATCTTACCACTACACTATCCAACTACTATATAATATATGGGAGATTTACGGGAAAATACTAATACGGGAGGACGGCGGGAAAGAGAAGTAAAATACGGTAGTTTCCCGGGCAAAACGGGAGACTTGACAGCTATGGCTGTCTCTGGCCACGCCCCCTACAGTCGGTCCGGCCCCTGTTCGCGTGTTCGCGAAAACGACTTCATTTATTTTCTTATTGATTTATCGACAGACTTTTTAGACGTTATAATAACAACACTCTATTGATCCCCCTCTTACTGTCCATGATACACAATGACGAGACACATGTTCACTAATGACGAGAACTATTCTATTTTTCATGCCGGGGGTCCTTCAAATCTTACATTTACAAATCTTGTTCTTGTTCTCTGCTTTCTCCTTTCTCGTTCCCGTAGATATATATTATTATACGGAGATTTACGGAGTCTTCAAAGACGGTCCGGCTCCAGCTCAAGGATCACTGTTGCTGTGGTGTAGATCAGCTGATCTGTAGTAGTCTTCTACGTACATCTTCTAGTAGACCTTCTGAGGGTACTTCACGCATTCTTGGTCGGAGGGTCCAGGTTTCCAGCTTAGCTTATTTCTTATTTCTCAGGTCAGCTGCTCTTGTTTGGGATGTGCTTGACCGGCGTATACGACAGCATGTACCAGTTCCCACTAATATCCAACAACTTCGCACAGCCATTGAAGAGGAGTGGACCAACATTCCACAGGCCACAATTGACAATCTGATAAACTCTATGCGAAGAAGATGTGTTGCATTGCATGAGGCAAATGGTGGTCACACCAGATACTGACCGGTTCTGAGTCCCCAGACCCCCAATAAAGCAAAAAACTGCACATTCCAGGGTGGCCTTTTATTGTGGGCAGTATAAGGTACACCTGTGCACTACCCATGATGTCAGATCAGCATCTTGATGTGGCACACCTGTGAGGTGGGATGGATTATCTCAGCAAAGCAGAAGTGCTCACTATCACACATTTAGACTGATTTGTGAGAAATGTTTGAGAGAAATGGTAATATTGTGTATCTGGAATGAATTGTAGGTCTTTAAGTCCATCTCATGAAAAATGGGAGCAGAAACAAGAGTGTTGCGTTTATATTTTTGTTCAGTATAGAATAAGCCCAGATTTATGTTTATTCAGTGGAGATAAGTACAACCTCTAAAGATAGGCCTACACCCGTTTTGGCAGTGTCTCCGGATCCCATGACAAATAATGCCTTCAGTACATCCTCCTCAACCCACACTGAAAGCAGAAGTGCTATGGGCTTTGCAAACGGTTTGCCGACATCACTCCTATACGTCCAATGATGACATTCACACCGTCTCCAGGGTGATGTTCCCTGACTCGCAGGGTCACTTGTGGTAAAGATAAAACCGCTTTTCTTGCGCGATTTGGACTCGCTCCATATATTAAAAGGGAGCTTCGTTGTCATGTTTGACGTAAGTATGAACAGGACCATCAAAAGAAAACAACTGGATGTGCATGTCAGGTATTGGGTGAATTATGAGAATGGCTCTCGAGTGCAGTCCTGGTTCTGGGATCACAGTACATGAGCCACTCCACCGCTGAAGACTTACTGGAGAAGTTTAAGGTAAGCCATTCAATAACATTTAAACTCATTAACGAACCCATGATTTTTAAATATCCATGGTTTATCTTTACATGTGTTTAAATGGGAGAACCATATTTATTGGTAAGCATATTTTAAAGATTTTATTGCTGCTTCATGGCTTTTGCTGCAAAAAAAATAGTTCATTGAGGAAATAGAATGTTTAAGTGTTGTGTAGCAACATGTACAGCTGTTGTACAGGCAAAAACTCTGGCTCAGTCCAAAGGAGGTGGATATAGGAATGGCTGTCATCAAGGTGGGACTTCTGTGAATTCACTGGTATCTTTACATACAAATGTATCAAACAATTGTGAAGTAAAAAATATGTGAATAACATGGAGTTTGAGCTGGTTTGATATGTACAGCTGAGGTAGTGTTAACCTTGGGCTGAGTGTGCAGAAAGATTCTGGAAATTTGACAAACCATCTTTTTGTCAGAGACAGTCAGGAGCCAAAGGCAGTGGAAGTGACCTTGGTGTCCTTCAGATTAAAAAAAATTGCCAGATTGTGCTCTCAAAAATGTGCAAAAAGGCCTTGGATAAATGCCCTCTGAAGTACTCGATTGTACATGAGATGACGTGCTTGGACCCAAACAAAATGCACACCAGCCAGATAACTGCCAGCAGAAAAGGAGAAATCTCATGCAGAAGTTTGCGCAGGAGAATCGGTTGGCAGGCAGGATATCTGCTGGTAAATCATAGGATAAGAATAGGATAGTTCAGAATATTATTTTTAAATTATGCTTTTCTTTTTTCACATCTAACTGAATCAGGGACGGATTACAAACCGGGTTAGCGGGGCCGCTGCCCAGGGGCCCTTGGGGTGCAGGGGGCCCGTGGGCCCCAAGCCCAAAACAATTTGCAACGCTTATCAGCAATGTATTTTCGTTTGTCTATTTTAGAGGGCCTACATTCTTTGATCCTCTGCCTACAAGGTCCCCTGACCCTATAGGGAGGGTGTTTGGCTGCCAAGGGCCCTTGACTTGTGGTGGTTGTGGTGGTGGTGCAGGTGGTGGTGGTGGGGGGGGGCCTCGCGAACGTTTTACCCAGGGGCCCACACAACCCATAATCCGTCCCTGAACTGAATAGTGTTAACACGTAGATTTTAGCAGTATTTAGAAGACCGACTCTTGGTGTTTGAAAAGAAGCATCAGCCCAGTTATATTTTCTTTGATGAGCCTAGAGATATCTCAAGATTAAATTAAAATGATTGCACATTTATGGTATCATAGGAAAATTGGGTTATAAATCACTTTCCTATTCTACATGTGATTCTGTGTATTGACATTGTTGATCTGCATCTAATCTACTGTAATTAATGTAATTACAGGTGATGCAATATCCCAGCAGTCTGATAATCACCTGCACAATGAGGCAAAAGGCTTGGATTTTATATCCTTCATTCCTTCAGCACCATCCAAAGTTGATGTCTTTTTACATCAAAAAGTTAGTGGGCCTTATCCTGACCTCTGGATGTTCTGCAAGAACTTGCTGCTGCTGTCCTATGGGCAAGCCGAAGTGGAACGAATAGAGGTGGAGACCTGCAACTTATCAGAGGAAACAGTTGTTGCACAGAGGCTTATATGCGACCATGTCAGAGTGTGTGGGGGAGCAACCAAAGCGCCTCTGACCAAAGGTGAAAGATGAGCGAAAAGCAAAAAAGAAAACTTGAGGAACTCAAGAGGAAGAGAGTCTCACTGGAAAGTGTATGTGAGAGTTTACAAAAGGATGCTGAGCACATGGCAGAGGAAGCAGAGAGTGCTGCTGGAACCAAAAGGGCAACATTACTTACCAAGTCCAATACTCTGAGCCGACGAGCGAAGGAGGAGAAAGAGCAGTTGGTGGTCTTAAATGCAGATACTGAAGAATAGGCTACTGAACTGTGACTCCTAACACATCAAGAGTGAATCGGTGGAAACAAAAATATTTAGGTTCTTTGCATTTTTGGAGTATTTTACTTTCTGTGCCTGTTTGTACATTGTTCACAGCCATAATACTTTATAATTACAAGGTAGTTTTATGTTAGAGCTCTTGCTCCAATAAATATGTGCCTTGTAATTAACTAAATTCTAGGCTATTCAGTTTTTTTTGCCCTCGTGATGGTCGTGGGTTGTGAAAAAAGCCTTCTTCTTAGGGGTACCGCTGGGGCCAGCCGGGCGTATGTCGTGGCTTCAGTGAGTACTTATGTTTGTCATGCTGCCTGTGTACTTTATAGCGGCACAACATATTTCTGCAAATTGCATGCGTCAAATTGTCTGTCTCTCTTAAAAAATATGAAGTGTCACCAAAATTTTAAACGGGGAATCAATCTCAATGAAAAATATTCGTCAAGTAACGTTTCTAAAATAATATAGACATACTAATAATTATATATTAATAAATCGGATGAACGATGCATCCCAAATTGTATCCGCTGCGCACTTCTTAATCAGGGCAATCGCATCGTGGAGGTTTCTGCAGACGCCCAAAAAGACTTACTTAAGAAAACTGTTGCATGATAATTTGTACCATTTTCAAGGGTGGGGGGCGTGCAGTAGATGCCCCCTTTATTTTTGTGCTTCTGCCGTTCAAACCGAGCAGCACTGAGTTTGTCATGGCACCTGACGCCAAATCTACTGCTTAGCTGCTACAGACAGAACTATCTTCAAATCACCACTAGGGGGTGTCAATGCTGCAGCTTCGTTCTATGGTTGATCTTTTTCAAAGACAGTTTTTTTTCTCTCTCTCCACATAATCAACTTAACTGATTAGCGTGCTTTCATAGTAATGGTTTTTAATCCGTGTTAATCTTCTGAACAATGACTAGTAAAGGTTCTATGAGGTTGTCCTACTTACTATGGATTTTAAGTTTTTTATCAAGGTGTTAAAACGTACCACAGTTGCCAGTCCTGTGTTTTATGTCTAGCAATTTGTACAGTTTCTTCAGTATAAACACATGCCATGATCTGTGAGAATCTCCTCCAGAACTCTGCATTTCCTCAAGATCTTTTTGTAATATTGCATCATGGCACTGCTCAGAACAACACAGATGGTGCATAACAACACAAGGGAGTACAAGACAACATGGTGCAGAAACAGTGCGATACAAAGCAGGACAAAACTGGATGATACGTGGTCAGTGGTGGATAAAGTGCAGTAACAGCTGTACAGTGCAGCTGCCGTGGAAATGACTGTTACAGGGGATGCAAAAGCTGCAGGTTTGAATTGTTTGGCGAATGAAGCTGTTCATGAATCTGCTAGTCAGTGTTTGTGGATGGTGGTCAGAGTCCTGGATTATAGACTGAACCTTGTTACTGTGGCAGTTAAAGTACAGCTGGTCAATGGAGGGCAGTTCAGTGCGAATGATGTTCTTAACAGACTTCGCAATGTACTGCCTTCCTGTCATGTGGCTCCACCATACCATAGTACTACTGTAAGAACTAGGGATGTAACGATACATTCAACTCACCATTTGATACGATTCACGATTCTGAGTTCACGATACAATTTTCTCATTTTTTGCAGAATGAGCTGCAGACAAATATATTCAAAAATATTCTTATATTTATCTTTCTGAACTGTTGACACTGTTGTGAACAGTGCAACTGAATTTGAATAAAATACTGTTGAAAAAAATCCCAAATCAAAATAAGTAAATAAAAAAAAATAAATCAAATAAATAAGCTAAGGTTTGCATGTGCAGCTTTTTAGCGTGCTTTGCCCTTTTAATAATCTTCACTCAGCTCACGGTGGTGCCAGTGGACCTGTTTGTGTATGTTATCAGTCTATTACAATGTTTGCATGCAGTTTATGTCTTGTCTGTGCTTTTCTCGCTGTTTCCTCCTCGTTTGTGATTACCGGAAAGCTAATATGCTGCCACACCGCCAATTGAAGATCGGGCGGTGCGTCCATCCATCCATTTTCTGAAACCACTTAATCCCAACTGGGATCGCGGGGGAGACCGGAGCCTATCCCGGGAACAAGGGGCGCAGACAGGAACCAAGCCCAGGCAGTCACCTACACACCGCAGGTCGCACACACTCACACAACTACAGGGCCAATTTAGACTCACCAGTCAACCTATCCTGCATGCTTTTGGACCGTGGGAGGAACCTGGAGTCCCCGGCGAAAACGGGGAGAGCATGCGAACTCCACACAGAAAGGGCCCTGGACCGAAGCCAGCACTAACCACTGTGCCGTCCTCAGTTTCAAATTCATTCATCATCTCGCGTTCGCTCAAAACCAAAAACTGACGTACGATGTCGACGTGATACGCAGTGACATCTGACGTCAAACTCACATTGTGAAATCAAATGTAATATTACACCAGTTTTTCTGTTAAAGTACTGTGAAGTACTCCTACAATAGTGATTCATTTTCCACATCAGCCGGTTTAAATCTTCATGCATTTGCACCGATTTTTAACTGATTTGTGATTCATCATTACATGCCAGGGCCAGCAGCTCTGCATGGCTCGACCCTCATAAACATTCTCCACACATGCTGTTCAGGCAGTGGCCACAGAAATTCCCCCAGTGAACTTTATGCTTTCTGTCGGAGAGTATGCTGTGTTCTGGCCTTAAACCCTGCATACTACTTTGCAGACTTTGGTCCTCTTAACAACAATTGGCATTTCTGGTGGCTGAATATCCATCCATCCGTCATCCAACTGCATGCTTAAAAGCTGTGAATAATAGTAATAATTCTTAAAATTGCAACTATCTAGAATTTCAGCCTAGTTACTCAGCTAAATTACTATTTAAACCTAGAATAATTTCTATAAGGGGCGGCATGGTGGTGCAGTGGTTAGCACTGTCGCCTCACACCTCTGGGACCCGGGTTCGTGTCTCCGCCTGGGTCACATGTGTGTGGAGTTTGCATGTTCTCCCCATGTCGTTGTGGGGTTTCCTCTGGGTACTCCGGTTTCCCCCCACAGTCCAAAAACATGCTGGGGCTAATTGGAGTTGCTGAATTGCCCGTAGGTGTGTGTGTGTGTGAGTGGATGGTGTGTGAGTGTGCCCTGCGATGGGCTGGCCCCCCATCCTGGGTTGTTCCCTGCCTCGTGCCCATTGATTCTGGGATAGGCTCCGGACCCCCCGCGACCCAATAGGATAAGCGGTTTGGAAAATGGATGGATGGATAATTTCTATATGTGTGATAGAATCAAAAAATATTTTGTTTTACATATAAATCTTCACAAGGTGTATTACACATGGTATTCCCCAGACACCGCCACCCCAACAGATGCTTTGTTTGTTAAGACAATAGCTCAGAAAGTGGTTGATCGATCTTTTGCAGCTTTTACCAAGGTTTGTACAAGCCAAAATTAAATTTTGAAACGGATCCCTGCCACACCCTGCCCTCCTGAACCTCCCGTTTCCTCCCTAGTGTGGTATAACGTGCCATGCCTGTTCCGCGTTTGTTTTACCTCTCCTTCCTGCCCTTGTGTTACTCATTTCAGGTGCCTCTAGTTTGCTCCCTGCTTAGCCTTGTATAAATGTGCTTCTCAGTCCTGCCTTTAATGTTGCTGCTGCTGTTTGCCTGTGTGTTCTTCCCTGCTTATGATTCCCCCGTGATCCAGTTGTGATCCAGTTGTCTTCATATCATGTATTCACATTCCTCAGCTGAGAGTGAACAAAGTTCTGTGGAAAGTATCTGACTACAGATAGACTTTCACCCAGTTCTCTGCGGGAGCTCTGATTACAGAGTGACTCCCCGACTACTTCTGAAGCCCTTCCTTAAGTATCCAGACCAGGTGATGGCATGTTTCTGAAGACTGACTAATTTCGGTCAATGGTTAATTTTAGGGGCATTGCTGACCTTGGTTCTCAAGTCCCCAGCCAATCAGATCACTTTAGGGGGTGGTTGTAATTCCCTTGTTCTACCATGAGAGAATCTCTCTCAGTTTGGTGGGTTGAGCCGAAGTTTCTGTATTTCTCTTAGGAAAAGCTATACTGCCTTAAATCTGAGAGTATAATACTCCTCGTCTCATGCCTATTCAAACGAGACCAAACATGCGTGTATTTGTCCCTAACATCTATGTGTGCTGAGTTATCCTGTTTATAGTGGAAAAGGTGTCTGTGTCTGGAGGCTGACAGCTGTTGTTGCTGTGGATTGATTGTGGAACTCTGGTCACTCCGGGGGTGAAAGGTCTTGCTTTTTCTGTGCTGCTCCAGTTATTCCTATCCAGTCTCTCAGGAGCCGGCAGGCCTTTGCCTTCCTTAAAAGGGGTGGTTTGACGAGTTGAGTCCAGTCTTGCCTGGGCCAGCGGAGCTCTGAAATAGACTGATGCAGGCTGATCAGAGTTGGGGCCTGCAGGACCTATAAGTTTTATGTCCTTACAGAATGTAAGTGGCATCATACTAAACTAGTGGTGTTCGAACTAGCATGGAAAGAGGCTATGGGTAGCTACAAAAAGGCTCTTAGTGCCGCCAAATCATCTAGTATCTATCAGAACTAATTGAAATAAACAAAAATAATCCTAGATTCCTATTTACTATGGTGTCCAAGCTGACTAATAACCAGACCACTGGTTATTTTCCAGTGACGACTTTATGAAACTTTTTGACCAAAAATATGCTCAATTAAACAGAACATTTTGAATATTGAATATTGGTTAACCAGTCAGAACTGATGTACTTAATTTTATCTTCAAATTCATCTACTTGTATGCTAGACCCTGTTCCATCAAAATTATTCAGCGATGCTCCCAGCATTGATTGAACCGCTACTAGCAATAGTTAAACTAAAACATATAATCATATTACCCCAATTTTATCTTCACTGCACTGGCTGCCAGTTAGATTTCGTGTTGACTACAAAACACTGCTCTTAACCTATAAAGCTGTAAATGGTCTTGCACCGCAGTATGTGAGTGACCTCATTTGCGTTCCGAATCATACACTTAGATGACGAGATGGAGGTATTCTATCCGTACCCAGAATAAAGAACATTACCTTTGGGGGAAGAGCATTTGCTCATAAAGCACCACAGCTATGGAATAAACTTCCTATTAGTGTTCGGAACTCAGACACAATCTCTGCTTTTAAGTCAAGGCTTAAGATGTACCTCTTTCGCCAGTCTTTTGGATAGTTAAATCTTCTTTTCTAAGGTGAATGGGAAATCTGGAGGTTCATAGTTATTTGAGATTGAAGGGGAAAGGGGGGATTGGTGCTGTCGTCCTGCCACTCTCGCCGATCACTTAAGCTGTGGATGGGAGGTGGCTTGACGCCAAAACCTCTGTAAACCCTCATGCCTGTGCTTCCTTCCAGGTCACTCTTTTAGGCAGGCTGTCATAGTTGCTTTAGTCCTGCCGGTTAGGTGTAGGGCAATAACTCTTCTCCATCTTCTCTTTTTCGAGCTGATACCGAGCCGACTACACCGTGTGAACCCGCACCTGGACTCCTGGATATAACTACATGAAACCAACTGGGACTTTATAACTATATGAACTCTAATGAATGTCAATGTAAATGCAGTTTCATGCTCCTTGGTCGCCCAGAGGAGGATGGGGTCCCCTTCTGAGTCTAGGTTCCACTCAAGGTTTCTTCCTGCTAGAGGGAGTTTCCTTGCCACTGTCGCCTCAGGCTTGCTTGGTGGGGTTCTGGCCGGTTAAATGTAAAGTGCTTTGTGACAATGCATGTCGTTAAAAGCGCTATATAAATAAAATTGAATTGAATTGAAGTGCTTCCTCAGATTCATTTTTAAATGTTCTCCAGCTAATTTCCACTATGGCCACGAGTTCTAGTATTTTAAATTAATATTGAAATGGTCATTTGGCTGAACAGCATCCCGACCTGTTAGAATCTTATATACCTGGATCATGTCCCCCCATAGTCTCCTTTGCTTGAGGCTAAACAGATTCAGCTCAGCGAACCTCTCCTCATAAGACATTCCTCTAAGTGCAGGAATCATTCTAGTCATCCTACGTTGCACCTTTTCCAAGGCAGCAATGTCCTTCTGAAGGTATGGTGACCAAACCTGCACACAGTATTCTAGGTGGGATCTTACCAAGGAATTATATAATCGTAGCATCACTTCTCTTGACTTACATCTCTAGGTGTGTGGAGTTTAATCCAACATCCTTTTGCCTTTTTTTAATGCTTCCCCACACTGGCAAGAGTGGGACATGGAAGTATCAACATACACACCGAGATCTTTCTCGTAATCAGCTACCTTTATTTCAGTGGAACCCATAAAATATCTGTACTTTACTATATTTACTATATTTCTGCTCCCTGCATGGATTACCTTATATTTATCTATGTTAAATTTCATCTGCCACGTATGAGCCCAGTCGCTAATTAAATCCAGATCCTGTTGTAGCCTCTCTGGACATGAGACATGATCTAACATCAATCAGAAGATACCACACCAGCAGATAATGATTTCTGGAATAGTAAAGTTAAAGGTTGGCTAATAATACCCCTCATCTCTTTTAAAACTATAGATAAGATGCCATCAGGGCCTTGCGATTTATTTATTTTGAGCTTAGCTAGGCTTTGTACCACATCAGCCTCAGTTATACATATATTGGTCATAGACATCGTTGTATTTGTACTAAATGGTGGTAAGCTATTCTACTGTGAACAGCCATTGTAAAATAATCATTAAACTCATTTATATCAATTTCATTTTCAATTATAAGGCCCTTACTATCCTGCAAATGAGTGATTTTCAGCTTTTAGAGCTCTTTCGGAGTTAAAATATTGGAAGAAACTTTTAACGTCATCCTTATAACTGTTATTAACTAAACCTGTAGACTTAGATACTCCTGCTTTATTTTGAAATCATTAGTTAATTTCCATTTGTGGAAGAAAGCCCTTTTGCTCCTGACTTTATTCTTAATTTTCGTAGTAAACCACCTGTGACATCGCGTGCTGGACGAACAGGCAGGAAGCGAGGAATCAAGGATCCGGGAAACGGAGAGTCGGGAATGAGGGTTTATTGATGAAAACAGGTACCAACAGCGAGAGATTTCAATGACAGGACTGGGGAAACAGACTTGAATGTGGACTAAATACACAGGACTACTCAAACTGACAGAAAACAGCTGGTTACAATCGGGGCAGCACACATGGTTAATGAGGGGGCGTGGCACACACGAGGATCGTACAAGCAGGTCATGACACCAGCTTGGTTGCAGTTTCCTAGATTTAGTTTTTCTGGAAACGGGTATGAAGTTCTTTTGCACTTGCAACAATGTGCTTTTAAAAAATTCCCATGCCTCTTCCACAGTATTGCTATTTAACTCCATCCGATTTACAGTTTCTAGTTTCAGTCTCATACCATTGAATTACCCTTCCTAACATTGTATACTTTTGTTTTGGACTTGGTTGAAGACTCAGGCAGCAGGAGTTGCCCCAACGTTGGTATGTCCTTATCCATAAGGGGGAGTAAACGTTCTGGTTTCCCGACCTTATAGATGAAGGAGTTGGGGGATGTTGCCAGTGACCTGCCGGATTCCAGGCAGAACAGGCCTCGCTATGCCACAGCCCTTCAGAGACTGGGCCTTCCGTGCAGAACCTCTGCATCCAAATTAGACCAGTTGTTTAACAAAACCCTAAAATGGGGTTATTTTTGACATGGAACGGGACTTTGATTCAACAACCCATTACTTAGTTGCGGCAAGTACCCAATATCAAGTATAGCTGCAAAGAATCTGCCAGAGATTTTCAGAGAAGTTCCCCAGATGCATGGACTGGACTAAGGTGCGTCAGATTAAACAGGAGCCTGGTAAATTCTGTGAGCCCCACGCCAAGTGACTGATGGAAACATACTCCAGCTACAGTGAGATGGACCCTCCAGCGGACCGAGAGTGGGATTCCCTCTGGGAGCGACAACTCGTGCAGTTGCTGGTGGATGAGCTGCAAACAGACATCAAGAAGGACTTCCAACCTCACAATCATTTACCAAACCACTTCAGGTAACTTGTAAAGATGTAGGTATTGGAGTATTCACACATTCATTTGCAGTGTCCACCTCCTGTCCGGTAAATTTGGCAGGACAAAATTTGAATAACCTATAGGCCAGACTCATGAATGCGGCTGAACGAGTAAAGGTAGAACAGGTGGCCAATCCTGTTATACAGTCCTAGTAGATTGAGAACCACCTGATTGCAACTGTAGTTGGAATCAAGGGCTGAGCAGCATGGTGGCCTGGGGGACAATTATGAAAACACAGACCCACTGATATCCTTAAAACCCACAATCAAAAGAGGAGTCAGGATGGCCAGTGACATGTGCTGGCTAAATGGGGACAACAAAGAGAGAACAGAACAAGGCAGGGAGGGATTCTGACACAGGTGCCATGCTACTTTGTTTAAATATGCTGTAATGTTTTAGTGCAAGCCTTAGACAATGGAATCTCTGAATGACGCCGCAGTCTGGCTCTTTCTGAAGGTCCTATACTGTAACCGTCCTGAGAAGTTGTTTGCATGCACTTGCTGCCTTGACACTTGTTGATGTGCGTGTGCCCTGCTCGAGCAGTAAAGGGGAGATCACATGCAGAGCTGATTTTCTGTAGTTCCTTAGAATAAAAATAGAATATTCTCTTCAAATAGGAACACATGCTGCGTTTGATTATTTCACTCCAACTCGGACAAAAACGTCACGAAAAACATCACTTCCCATTAGAAACGCCTCTTTTATGACGTTAATGTCTGACAGAATCTTCTTGTCCGAGTTGCCCCTGTGACGTAATTTCAACATGGCGGCTTACACACTCAACATTAATTCTATTTTACAAATCCTTAAAAATGTTTATTTTGTTAAATTTATTATTATCCCATCCATCCATTTTCCAAACTGCTTATCCTACTGGGTCACGGGGGGTCCGGAGCCTATCCCGGAAGCAATGGGCACGAGGCTGGGAACAACCCAGGATGGGGGGCCAGCCCATCGCAGGGCACACTCACACACACCATGCACTCTCACATGCATTCCTACGGGCAATTTAGCAAGTCCAATTAGCCTCAGCATGTTTTTGGACTGTGGGGGGGAACCGGAGTACCCGGAGGAAACCCCACGACGACATGGGGAGAACATGCAAACTCCACACACATGTGACCCAGGCGGAGATTTGAACCTGGGTCCCAGAGGTGTGAGGCAACAGTGCTAACCAGTGCACGACCATACCGCCCATTTATTATTATTATTATTTATAATTATTAGTAATTATTAATGTAATTGCACGTGTTCGATTTAGAGAATACCATATTGTGACCGTAAACAGTATCCTAACATGCAATATCAGATTTTTACCAGACTTGTTAGTGTTTTTGGTTTGTTTGTAGTTTGTTTGATCTCGAAAAAAGAATATCGCTATGAATGTACTAAAATACTTTATAAAGCTTTTAATGTGGTTTGACTAGTTCCTGTTTCTTGTTTATTTGTCTGAAATAATAATCTTACTCCATAACTGCTAAAATATAAAGCAACAACACAGCAGCGTATTCATGGAGGCAGCCATGTTTGTTCCGAGTTGTGCTAGCTTGAACGGGAGATTGTTGGATGTGATGTCACCCAATTTGGAATTTCCAAGTTCCGAGAGAAAAACGAACGCACCACAAGACTCTGGCTGGAAATTTCTACAATAGAGCCATTTAGTTATTTCTAGAAAAATATTTAGAGCCAATGACCTGATGTCATTGTAACACAGGTCACTGTCCGTGGTGCTGAATTCTCTACTTGATGGGCTGGTGCTGAATGAATATGACAGCTGGCCAACATGTCTGTGTGCTTCCACTGACTGGCACCCAGACATATAATGACTTTTAACAATGAGGAGGGAAACGTCCAGACAGGAAATTAGTCAACAGTAATTAGTAATCACATATAGTTCTCATTTATCATGATGTAAAATTCAAAAACCTTTTTTTTATTATTAAGGGATAAATGTAATTGAGTTTTAATGTATCCTTTCCGCTCTTAAAATCGCAAATTATTTCTGACTATTAATCTGCACATTTTAATAATTTCATTAATATTACCTAATTGGTTTGTCTTTTTTATTAAATTTTAAAACTAGCTGTACAATTGTTGATGTTGTTGCTGTTCTGAATGTCATTGGCCTGTTGCCTTACGTCTGTCTAAACATGAGTGAGGGGATGGATGCACTATTCTATGGGGGCCTCTGTAGAGAATAAATGATCCTAATTTTATATTGAGAGAGATGGTTAATTCCTTTTTAATCCATACTGCGTTCAGAGCCCCTGTTCTGCCGTTGATCACTGCTGCATATCATCCCCAAACCAATGGCCTGGATGAGAAAACGAATGATGACATAAAATGGTAAGTCTGTTTTTGAGGTTGTTTTAGAACTGTGTGAGACAGGCTCTATTCTTTTAACATTACATCAGGAATTACTGATATTATTGACAATCAATCCCTTAATATACAGTATCTCACAAAAGTGAGTACACCCCACACATTTTTGTAAATATTTTATTATATCTTTTCAAGGGACAACGTTAAAGATATGAAACTCTGATAGAATGTAAAGTAATCAGTGTACAGCTTGTATAATGGTGTAAATTTGATGTCCCCTCAAAATAACTCAACACACAGCCATTAATGTCTGAACTGCTGGCAACAAAAGTGAGATTAAAAATGATTTGTGGCAAGATCGGATCATGTGTGTTGAAGAGTTTCTTATGACTGACAAGTAGTTATTTAAAAACATATCTTGAAACAGCAAATTACATTGTTCTTAATGCTTTTAGAAAATGACTCTTTATAATGATCTGTGAATAATAATAATTTGCTATGAATGTTTTTCCACTTCAGCTTTCCACAATTATTCTTCCCGATGAGAAAAGCTACGGCACGTTTTTTGATGAAAAAAATAAAGTAGTTGAGACAATAAGCAACAACAGCTGAAAACATCTCCTAGTAACAGGAAAAACAGAAGCAGGCATGTGGTAAACGAATACAAAAGAGGTACCAAAACACAGTTTATCATGTTGGAGATGAGGCGCTTCTGTTCAACATGAGGAAGCGGGGACGGAAAGGAGGAAGAACGGAACCGGATTTTACCGGACCTTATGTCATCCAGGCAATATGTGGCAAGCTGGTTACACTGTCTAATTCTGAAGGGGCAACTTTAAAGAACAAATACAATGTAAACCACATACAGAAGGAGCCAAACTGATGTCCCAAGTCAGGAATCACACAAGGTGCCAGAAGAGTATAAGACCAGTAAACCTCCCTCTAGCGCAGAGCTTCTGACAATCGAGAAGGATGCTGACAGTTGAAAAAAAACTCATGTCTGTGTGTTATGAAAGAATATCAATAAATGTTTCCGAAAGGGGATGACTCATTTGGTAATTATTTACGGCTTATGTTATGGCTGCCAATTTACAGTCTTTACTGAAGTCTGACTTCTTTTGAGTCACCTTTAATATAGATTGGACACTCTCTATGCAATGTGCAATACTTACATAGATGGTAAATGTTTACCTGCTTGCACAGATGGATGATTAGGTAATTAGTGTAAGTGTGTGTGTGTGTTCAATCGCATGTATGTCCAAGGTCCATAGTAAATAATATACACTGATCAAGAGATGCCCGAAAGTGGATAAAAGAGGACATTAGTGGGTGTATCACTTAGTGTAACGCGTGCAGGAAAATGAGCAGGACTGCAAGCCATATAATGACCCTTGTCTAGCTCTTAATACAGTATGCATACAGTGATGTATCTACAATGGACAGCTACTATGAGCAGATAGCACAGTACAGGTGCTTATAAGATCTGTATGCTATTTCCATCCATCCATCCATTGTCCAAACCGCTTATCCTACTGGGTCGTGGGGGGTCTGGAGCCTATCCCGGAAGCAATGGGCACGAGGCAGGGAACAACCCAGGATGGGGAGCCAGCCCATCACAGGGCACACTCACACACTATTCACTCATACATGCATACCTACGGGCAATTTAGTAACTCCAGTTAGCCTCAGCATCCATCCATCCATCCATTGTCCAAACCGCTTATCCTACTGGGTCACAGGGGGTCCGGAGTCTATCCCGGAATCAATGGGCACGAGGCAGGGAAGAACCCAGGATGGGGGGCCAGCCCATCACAGCTCACACTCACACACCATTCACTCACACATGCACACCTACGGGCAATTCAGCAACTCCAATTAGCCTCAGCATGTTTTTGGACTGTGGGGGGAAACCGGAGTACCCGGAGGAAACCCCACGACGACACGGGGAGAACATGCAAACTCCACACCCATGTGACCCAGGCAGAGACTCGAACCCGGGTCCCAGAGGTGTGAGGCAACAGTGCTAACCACTGCACCACCATGCCGCCCCCTGTATGCTATTTCATTCTATAAAAAGAAACTTACTGTACTGTACAATAAAGTATTTCACCACTGCTTCTTCCTCAGCTCCCACTGTTTGCTAGCACATGCATCTTTTGATTTCTTAGTGCAATCTGTGCTTTATTTTTTTTTTGTGAAATGTAAGTGCAGTATCTGTTTATTAAGTGCTGTGGTTTAATATGTACATTATTATTTCAGTACTGTGTATACTGTCCTTAATGTCTTGCCTCTCTCGTATAACTTGAGATACGCCCAAATTGACTTGCAACAAGTGGTCCTGGTTCCAAATGCGGAAGGCGATGGATACCTGTATTTTATATGCTGTAGTGTGCTGGGTGTCAGACATTGCAATGCACCTTGCTTTGATCTTGACCTGTTAGATCAGAGGGAGGTAATCTTATCCAGAAAGGGCCACTGTGTATGATGGTTTTCACTGCAACTCTCTGAACAGCATAACTCTGAACAGTTATCCCAATACCTTGATCTTGCTAGCATATTTAAATGTGTACCTATTCAGGAATAGAGTGGTGAAGGCATTCAGAGGAGGACTGATGATTATCAGAGGGAACAAAGGGGCTGGGTACTTGTCAGTATCCAGTAGAACCACCAGACTCCTACACTGAATGGTTCTGGATGTGGCACAGACGTTAATCCCTCTGTATTAGGGGATCCGTCTCCAGTTTGTACTCTTCTAGTTAATAGGTAGATTATCAGGCAGTTTTTCACCCTAGTCCAGTACTCATTGACAGCCTAATACACCGTGTTTCAGTTTGTCTTGATAGTCAATACATGTCACAGGATGTACATTACTCTGATGGGCAGGCCCTCTTACATATGATGGAAATTGCAATACCTACTTTTGGCCACGAGATGGCAGCAAGAAAATAGAAAAATTATTTTCCCACGGTCTACTAGCAGCTTTTAGATGTTAATTCTTCATAAAAATAATTTGACTTGATCCAATGTATTTTTAATACAAACAATTACCACACAAAGCTGCTAGTTTCCTCCGGTTTCCCCCCACAGTCCAAAAACATGCTGAGGCTAATTGGAGTAGCTAAATTTACCGTAGGTGTGCATGTGTGAGTGAATGGTGTGTGAGTGTGAGCTGTGATGGGCTGGCCCCCCATCCTGGGTTCTTCCCTGCCTCGTGCCCATTGATTCCGGGATAGACTCCGGACCCCCTGTGACCCAGTAGGATAAGCGGTTTGGACAATGGATGGATGGAAATAGCATACAGATTAAGCACCTGTACTGTGCTATCTGCTTATAGTAGCTGTCCATTGTAGATACATCACTGTATGCATACTGTATTAAGAGCTAGATAAGGACAGTGGGTCATTATATGGCTTGCAGTCCTGCTCATTTTCCTGCACCCGTTACACTAAGTGATACACCCACTAATGTCCTCTTTCATCCACTTTCAGGCATCTCTTGATCAGTGTATATTACTTACTATGGACCTTGGACATACATGCGATTGGACACACACACACACACACACACACACACTTACACTAATTACCTAATCAACCATCTGTGCAAGCAAGTAAACATGTACCATCTATATAAGTATTGTACATAGCATAGAGAGTGTCCAATCTATATTAAAGGTGACTCGAAAGAAGTCAGACTTTAGTAAAGACTGTAAATTTCTCAGCCATAACATAAGCCGTAAATAATTACCAAATGAGTCATCCCCTTTCGGAAACATTTATTGATATTCTTTCATAACACACAGACATGAGTTTTTTTTCAACTGTCAGCATCCGATCCAAACGGGATTCCCATTTCCTTTCTGTGGGATCCAACAGAACACGGGCTGACCATCAGTCAACATGTCTTCAACCATGCAGGACAGGACCCAGTCCAGGCCAAACCTCACGGTGCTGGTGTTAATAAAAAAAATGTAAGGAACATGCAGCTGCAGCTCACACACAAACACAGTCCACAGCATCCAGAAAAAGGTCAGGCCTTTTTCTTCTTTAGCTGACTCCGCCCAGACCTCGCCCCCTTTCTGGGCGCCTCGCACTATGCCTTTGAACTGGCCCTGCAGCTTGGCCCGTTTCCTGTTTCCCAATGCAAGTCATAAGATTCACCCGTAAATGATATTTTGAATCGGAACGATATTTATTACTATTGTTTAGATTAAATATATAACGGTTTAATGATTGAATATAACTTGATATTGTTGTTTGTGTTGTTTAGTTTGAGGTTCTAGTTTCTGTCTTTATCCGCTTTCGTTTCAGTAGGCAGCTGGTTCATCCCAGGCTCAGGGTCTCTCTGCTCTTCATCAAACCCACACCCCCAGTTTGGGAGCACCCTCTCCCTCTCCTCCCCCCACGGCTGTGACTGTTACTCCTCCTTGAGGAGTAACTGCTCCGCCCCCTATCCCAGCCCCTATACCCACAGGAGTGCATCACCCAGTGAGCCGCCGCCCTGCCTGTCCCCTCACACAAGCACACACTGAAATCATGGTCCTAAGCTCTCTGTGTGGGTCACCACGATAGTACAGCACACCGACGATTACCCTCTGACTGAATCAGAATCAGCTTTATTTGGCCAAGTATGTTCACACATATTGGGAATAGTTAGACATTTAATCAAAATAATTAAGACAAGACATAAACATACAGTTCTGTTGATATGCGACGCATATAACCTCTGCATTCACAGCACTGCTTCAGTTATCGAAGAGCAAATTTCCAAAACTCACTCAGTCCGATAACCTAAAGTAATAAGTCATAATCCTCTTCATACGTTGCAGTAATGGGAATGAAATCTCACTCAGTGTTTATGTAATGGAGCAATGGAATTTCGTGAAATTTCCAAAAGTCCACAGAAATATTTAGAAAAACATTCCTGCAGACTGAGTTTTTGATATTTGCTTTTCAATTAACACAATTTTCTTCAGTCTGAGGTTTAACAGAATTCAGCCATATGCTGTTCAAAAAAAACTACACAGAACAAAAACAGAATGGACTTTACATCTGTCTGAAAGGAAAGTTGACACAGGCTGCAGCAGTGAACAAATCAATCAATGTATTAAAGTTAGGCATTAAGTAACTGGAGGCAGTATATACATAACATGATAACATGCCTTTTCTGTATTGACCATATTAAGGACGCTGTAACACTGCCCACCACATACCTGCTTCATTTATTGTTTTATACTTGCAGCTGCTTATTCAGACAGCTCGTCTACCTGTCTGTCCATGTTGCCCTCCCATGACAACTGGTCCAGCCTACAGGTGCCGTCCCATTCCGGCATGTTACCCATGAGTCATAGCGGCACCTCCGGGAGCAGCTCCAGGTGAGCCCGTGCCTCCCCTCCCCCACCTGTCCCCATGCTGAGTCTCGGGCCCCCGTCTTCCCTCTTGTTCTCGCCTATACCCACATCCTGGCCTGTGTCTGCATCGTCTCACCTCGTTAACAGGACTTTCGCCTTCTTCTGTCCTGATCCATTCAGGCCCATCATTCTGGGACATGCTTTGATTTATTTCGCCATAGTTACTCTTTGTTTTCCTTTGTACTTTGCACTCTACAAGTAAAATGAATAAAAAATAGGCATTATTTTGATATTGTTTTAGTACAGTGACACTAGTATATTTGTTGTTGTTTCCAGGCAACACTGCATGCTGATTTAACGTCTTTCCTTAATCTCCACCCCATTGCTCACACACAGCCAGTATCCCAGTTTGTGGTCAATGAGCTCCTCCTCACTCACCCCAGTCTCCTAGTCCAGTGGAATGTCCAACAGCTTGGGCTCTCAGTTCCTGCGTGTCATGCCCGGCTCGTCCGCTCCTCCTGTCCGCGCTTCCTAATTAAACTCCCGTTTTTGCCTGTCCGCTTGCTCCTTGCACGCCTTGCCCGCACGATCGCCTGCCTGCTTGTACCCGATCGTGACACTGCGCAGCTCTACAACTCATTACCCAGGGCTCTCGCACCCGGCCACAGTGCCCCTCTCAGGCTCCCCGCTGTATGACAGCACTGCCCCATCGGAAGTTCATGAAGCCTCACAGTACGACGCCTCTCCCCACGCGCGCTTAGCCACCACCGGGACTCCCATCACTCCTCCTTCCCTGTAGGGCGGCGCACTTCCATTATTATTACAGTTTCTACTGTCACTCTGTTGCTTTTCCTGGTGCTGGACTTTTGACAGATAAATACATTATTTGTTGCATTCAGTGACAAAAGATTGGTCTGTTTAACACCCTCAGTCTCCACCCTATGAGCCCCTTGTTGGCGGCAGAATCAGGAAGATGTCGGAGAAAGCAGAGGTAAAGTGAATAGTCACCTCGACAATAATGTGGAAACCGCTAATGGTGATCATGCCTGTGTGGGTGAAATGGATCACCACAGTATAAGCGGATGATGATTATAGACGATTTTTCCCTTTTTCTTTATGTCTGTTTACCATCTAATAGGCATTTTTTTTCTTTGGGATGCGTCTAGGTCAGATACGACCAAAATATTTTTCTCATTTCAGAAGTGAAAAAAAATATTGCTCTCAGATTCTGTTCAGTTGTAGTTTTTTAAAATAATGTACCTTGATTTGTGTTTGTTTAAAATGCCATTACCTGTTGCTTACTGGGCCGCTGAAAATGTCTGGCCCAGCTAAATTTCTTGGTTTAAAAATCTGGCCCAACTACTTTCCAGACCTGGACTAGCCCTACTGAATCATACACTAATGTTATTCTGTTATGTGGGCTGTTGTGATAGGGAGATTTGCTGGATGCTGCACGACGGGTGGTGTCCCTGCTGCAGAATGCCCTGTCTGAAGCAGCACCTAGAGACAGTGAGGGTTGTTGTTATCACCTTAATATTGTATATACGCAATCTGTTATTTCTTAACTAATATAATTGTAAGGTATTCTTCTAATATATTGTGCACAGCCAACAAAAAAGAGAAAAATGCAAAACCAAAGGAAGGCTTTCTTTTCTCTTAAAAGTCTTTTTTCTAAACCAACTGAGAGTCAGTTAGAGGGGTGTTCATTATCAGTATTGTTGCTGGCATTTCTGAAAATGTGCCAATTTTAGTCAAGTGGCTACTTTTCAAATGCAGTCCCTGGCCAAGATGAAGAAAGTTCATGAAGACTACATGATAATATTAAGCACTGACATAACAAACAACATTTTTTACATGCAAAATATACAGGAAATATACACTGCAACAGGCTAGGATAGACAAATAACCAAATACACTTGCAAGCCTGACCACTTTAGACCCCAGATTAGAAAATTGGTGAATGAGCATATATTTTTTCCAAGTTTTGTTTTGCTTTCAAGTTCTCACAAATAAAAAAAAAAAAAGATTTTCCCACTATAGCCAGATCCAGTTTCTGTGGGGGGCGGGGGGGGGGGGTGACAATTTGTAGTAATAACTATTTCCTGCTGAAAACCACTGGTAAACTATCCACATGTCTCTGAATATCTGTGAGTCCCGAGACCTCCATGACAGATAGATATAAGTTGCTAGTGTTGATCGGCAGGAAATCTTCTCCAAAGCCCCACCACCACCTCACACCAATCCACCCAGGGTTTACTCCAAATAAATTTGCTGGTAATACAAACCGGATCAACTTGTGGTTTGTGTCCACGTGTACTAGAGACAAAGGCCCTGGTACATTCTGCGTACAACACAGCCAAGACTTGACAACCTTTATATGATGCGCATGGAATCAACCCTATGCATGGAGGCTGCAACTCTTCTCCACCGAACCCTGTAGCCCATTGACTGCAGCCTGCATTGACTATCCTGTAGCCTGCATTTGGTAGATCATTCTTGACAGAAGAAACCAAATTGTCAAGTTCCCTAACACAGAGCTCATACTCTTTTATTCTTCTTAAGATTGTTCTTCTTGAAACACCCATCAGTGTGGCTATGCAAGGCACAGGAAGTTGAGTATGGAGCATTTCTTTCAAACATTGTTCTTCAATCAAAATCTTGGGTCGTCTATTGGTGGCAGCGACTTCCTGTGTGACACATGGGGCTGGACGTTCCAGATGTGCCCTCACAAGGTCAAAGAGCTCTTGCAAAGCCAGGGTGATAGCAGGAGGTACTTCAATGTGATTAGACAGGGCCTGCAGAAGATACAGCTCCTGATGACAAAGGAACTCCAGGTAATCCAAATTTAGTGGAGTCGCGCTGAATCCTATTTCTATTTTATGCAGAAGACTTTCGAGAAGGTGGTATCTGAGCTGTTCACAGAACAAATTATAGTTAATGAGGTGTCAAGATCTTGTCTCTGATCCACACACTAGGCCTACCATTCAAAAGTTTTAATTATGAAAATGAAATGTTTTTGTTTTGTGAGGTGCTTGTTCATGTATGATGATGTAGTGGCTGCTCTGTTTGACCGTGGTAAACCTTTTCACAAACAATATAAGTGAAGAAGTATGACATTAGATCTAAGGACCAGAGTATAATAAAGTTAAATAAAATCCATCAAAAACACTTACTCAGTGGAGATTCCAATGTAGTAGGCAGACAACTTTATGGCTTTAATAATGAGTGTATTTAGCAGCTACAAGGACAAAAGATATTATAAACCTCTCCATTTTAATGCTAATTTAATAAACATTAACAGATAGCACTTAAGGTGGTTTCGCCTATAGTCTGCTAACACTAACCCGAGAACTAATATCTGAGGAGCGTTCTTCCCAGGATTTGAATTTATTAAATTGGCTTTGTGATGTTGTATTAAGAAATTTTATTCACAATGCAATTTACCGTACATTGGCCCATTCTTTTATATACGGTAAGACGAAGCGGGAAATTCGAGCGAGCGAGTGCTGTGCAGACGCGAGCGCGTAGAGGGGATGGGTTTTCAGCACTCGAGCACACGCACGCGCGTGGTTCGACTTTTGGCCCTAATTTAACGGCGAGCGAGTGAGTGAGTGCTGTGCAATCGCGAGCGCGTAGAGAGCATGGATTTTCTGTTTTTATGCGCACGACTTTTGGCACTAATTTAACGCCATAGAAATGTGTGTTTAAAAGGGGAGGAGATCGGGTTGCAGCGCTGGTGTGAGCGGTTTCTCCGGGCAGTTCGCTCGAGGCTAACGTGGCTTTGGGAACGTGGTGTACCCGTCACCCATGCCAGGGAAGAAATCAAAACCGAAATGCTAGGAATATGGACTTCATCTTACGTCAAGCGTTTTCCCCTCCATTGACGCCCATAAAGAAAAGGCTTAAAGTCCATATTCCTAGCATTTCGGTTTTGATTTCTTGTCAGGTAAGTCTTTATGGCCAGATACATTCGCGAGAAATTTGGTGATTTGTGGTGACTGTTTTAATACATTAAGTTGCGTTACGCATTTTCACATTAAGCGTTTTAGAATGTCCCGTGGCAGGTATCCCCTTCTATTGCCCTAGGGAGGGTTGTAACCCTCGTCTGTATATTAATAAAGAATAATCCTTCTATTCCTGTCTCATGTATCTGGACCTCCCCAGCAATTTAACGAAATTTGGTGGCAGCGGTTACAAGTGAACCCGTTTAAGTTTAGCGCTCATACTTCCGTCCATATGTTTAAGACCCACCTTGGCTGACTTAGCTGACATGTCCTGATTTCATAATCTTCAAATTTGTAATCTTTTCTCCTTCATCTAACTCCATGTTTTTAACTTCTTGTCATTTTCTTGCCGTTTGACTCATAGAAAATTATCAGACTTAAATGACACGTCAGCCTGTGCAGACAGCGATTTCAATGTTTTAATAAATTGGCCAGCAGGTGGGGGCAGTGCTCAATTTCATTAATGCCATTCAGAAAACTTTCAGGCTTTATGTCTTAATGAACAGCCTAGAAAAGGACAAAGCATTATATTACTGATGCATACAGCAGATCCCCAACTCAGGCTGTGTTGCATATTCTTAACAGTGCTACAGTATGTTCACACAGCCAGTACAAACAAACTTGCAAGATCTAGACCAGGGGTCACCAACCTTTTTAAAACGGAGAGCTACTTCACGGGTACTGAGCCATACGAAGTTTGATATCAGTTTTAAACGCCCTCCTAAACATGTCTAAACTTCATGCATGATAAACATGTTTTAAATGCTTTTTTATATTCAATTTCAAATCTATATAAATGCAAATGTGATAGATTAGAAACAGGACAAAATAAAATTTTAGATGATGTTCGCTGGTGAGTTGTGCTATTTTATAGAACAGGTCCACGGGCAACTCATGTGGTCATTGGGGGCATCCTTGGGGCACCATGTTGGTGACCCCTTATCTAGACCTACCACATCAGGTAGGAAGGTGCCTATTTCTACCAACTATTCAGACCATCAGACCCAAACCATACATTCAGTCATGCACAGGCACTCCACCAGAGGGCTCTACATTCTGTCCTACATCTGCTCACCTGTTAGACCCACACTCAGTCTCCATCCTGATTTCTACCTACTACTCGGACTATCTCACCAAAACCAGTCCTGTGGCCTGTTCTATGAAGCGGGGTTACTGGCTTATTGGGGAAACTTGTTGGATTTCTTGATCGGGACCTTCAACTGCTCTGCCATAGAGAGCATCCTAACATGCTGCCTTACGGTCTGGTATGCGGGCTGCTGGTGGCCTCCTACCGCTCTGCCATAGAGAGCATCCTAACATACGGCCTTACGGTGTGGTATTCGGGCTGCTGGTGGCCTCTATGACTTTTTTTGTAGACAGTCCATCTGTGTGGTGCTGTTTGCACGAATTGTTTTGGGAAATGCACTTACAGTTTTGCAGATGTTAAGGGTGATTCCAGAAATGCATCAAAGCAACTGAGGAACTGCAATGTCACTGTACAGTTACTTATAATGGGCGCCGATGTAATGTGTAGAGTGGCAAATAAACTGATTCACCATTTACTCTCATGTACATCACTTAAAATGCTTGTTTTAAATGCAAATGTGTGAATGTAAATCTAAGCAGTAAAGCTACAATTTACATTCTGTTTGCATGGTGGAAAGAACATTTAATCTGCCTTTTAAGTGTGATTAGAAGATCTAATGCCTGTGTGCTTGTAATAAGATGGTCGCTGGTTCAAACCCAGCCACAGCACATCTCTGCGTCCTTGAGCGAGGCCCTTAACCCCCAGCTCACTGGGCATCACTATGGGTGGCTGCCCTTCGCAGACAACTTACTCTGTTTACTCTAAAAAAAAGAGAGCAAGTTGAGAGAGAAGTTAAGACAATTTCTCCACAGGGACCAATAAAGTATCAATTATTATTACTGTATGAGAGACTGTCTAATATCAGATAGATAACAGACTCATACTGTGCTGAGCTTGTCTGAGAGAGATGATTAGCAAATGCTCTCCCACAGTATCTCAGCACTCTGTACAAAGAACTTTATATGCTCAGTATCTGCTCCTGTTTATCTAATTGTTCTCATTTTAACTGGATGTTAAGGAGTAAATTAATAAACGTCATGTAAGTGCACATTAAAATGCTTTTTCACTGTTACTTAAGTTCCCATGTGAACAGCCAATCAGATCAGCCTGATGTGTGTCTCTCTGTTTCCTCTCTGTTTCCTGCCCTTTCATCCCGACCACGACCATGATCTCTCACTTAGCAGCAGAGCAGTTTATTCTAAACAGTGGAAGCACAAAAATGTTCAGACTCTTTGGTCTTCTCATTTTCATTAGTAAGGCCCTATAATATAAATTATTTTGGGATTTTAATATTTTCATTTATCTGTATGATGTGATCAGTGGAATTTGGCCATTTAATCTGCATCATAGTTAATAGTTATTTAGATTACTATTATATGTCTTATTTGATTATGATTTTTTTTGTTTTTCTGTTTTTGCAGACACTGCACTGACTACAGATGTTGTTCAGCCCAGTCACCTGATGAGGGTTCAGCTTGGAGACAGTGTGACCCTGACATGCTTCTGTCAAGGAGAAACAACTTTTGTTACTTTGTTTAAGCAAGCTGTTGGTCGGAAGCCCCAGCCCATGGCGAAAGCACTTCTCTACGTACCTGGTGAATTTTACAAGGAATATAAAAGCATAAAACGTTACTCCTTACTGAATGCAGAGGGGAGTTTTAACCTCACTATTTCTAACGTGGAGCCGTCAGATTCTGCAGTGTATTATTGTGCTGCTGTGTTTCTTCATGAGGTCACCTTCGGGAATGGAACCTTTGTCATAATCACAGGTAAATGAGATTCCAACTATTTTCATATTTGCTTTATTATAATGTCAGTAAGATTATTCCCTGCAAAATAATTTTGACAGTTTAGTTGTTTGTCAATATAAAATTAGCAAAGATACCTTATTGTCTGCTTTGTTCCATAAATGTTTTTCTAAACATCAAACAAAAATCATTCATTATTATTATTATTATTATTATTATACAATTTGTTGCATTTTGCTTGCTGTCAGCCAAAAGCCTAACCTTCTCTTTATACAGATGTTAATGTTACACATTGCAGCCTCTTTAAAACAAATAACATAAAAAAATGTTTGAGTTGTTATATACAGTATAGGACTGTGCAAAAATCTTAAGCAACAAAAGAAAATTATTTTTGACGTTATTTATCTGAGCAGTCAGTGTGTATTCACTCTGAAAAAAAAAATGCATGATTTAACATATGAACTAGGGATGTGCACCATTCAGAACTGATTTGAGAATGAAATTCTCAAATACGTATCCTAAAATTCAGGATTTTGAATACATATATGAACTTGAATTTCAGTTCATTTTGTTAATCTGAATTACATTTGAATTGTGGTTGAAAACAGGTTGTGGCATTGAAATTTATATTTGAATTTAAAGAAGAAGAACGAAAAAGGGTTTGGATTCAAATTCAAGTTCATATACGTACTGTAGGTGTAGCTTTTAACTAAAATATGAACTTTAATTTAAATATGAATTATACATAAACACATTAACATTGTTATACATCATTGTTATAAAAATGTCGTTTTGTAAAGAATGAAATAATGCAACATTTGAAGTGTCACCTAAAATAATAATTATACTGTCATTTTGTGCACCATGGTGGATCTGCTCATAGGAAGAGCTGAGTGTCTCTCCTTAAAAGTCAGTGTTGGCTGCAGTGACGGCAGTTTCTAACCTAAGAAACGTCCCAAACACTTTTCCTGCATCAAAAGTCAAACTAGTCCCTATTCCTGCCATGAAAGGTTCACATAATGTCACCGATACCTGAACCAACCATGTTTATCAGAGGATGCCAACCCTTTGGCTGCAGCTTTCTCTGCACACGCTGAGAGAGTCTTCAGTGTAGCAGGAAAAGATTTCAGGCCAGAAGATTGCAAATTAAATCATGAAACCTTTGAAGATATTATGCTGAATAAATGTAATAATAATGAAAAATTAGCAATGTGTATTGGAATAAAGCATAATTGTATTTGCCATGACGTTTTGCTTTTCGCTGTAGTGCTATGGTTGAACGGAAAAACTTACTTTTGTGTGCATAAGAAAATAAATAGGAGGAACTACGAAACCAAGTAATTCCTTTTACTATGTATACTTTTTCTTTAATGTTAAAAGATAGACAAACTAGTAATGGGCAAACAGCTCTTCGGCTCTTGAATTAAATTATGCAGGTACTACAGCAAAATGCTCAAAAATACCAAAACACATCAAGAGCTAAATATGCAAAAACAATAAATACCTTCCTGTGGAAAAGGGGCAACATAAACCAAATGTAAAGTCACGAAAATCATGAAAATATAAAGTACACTTTACACACTTCATTTCTTTGAATTGAAATTAATTATATTCATCTACCTTCATACATTAATACAAGACATTATATGATTATAATGTTTGTTATTATCATATAATTTTTATTTAGGTATTATGTAGGTGCAGTTAATGTATAGTGTTACCTGATATATACTAATAAGCAGTAATACAATAAAAAGAGAGAAGAATGTCAGCTGTTCTCCAAGAAGTTACTGATTTCTTGGATGGCTAGAAGAACATCGATTCAGTTCCCAAAAATCTGTAAGAACAATTTTTGAGGATCTGTATTTTCCATTGTTATTCTCAAAGGGCTGTCATCATGACTATTTTGCTTTTCAGGTAAAGACTCCAACAGCAGGACTGTGGTACAGCAGCCTGTGTCTGACACATTGCAGCCAGGAGACTCTGTGAGCCTGCAGTGTACGATAGAGACTGGGAGCTGTGCAGGAGAACACAGTGTTTACTGGTTCAGACATGGATCAGGAGAATCCCTTCCTGGAGTCATTTACAGCCATGGAAACAGCAGTGATGAGTGTGAGAAGAGCCCTGAGGCTGGATCTCCTACACGGAGCTGCGTCTACAGCCTCCCCAAGGGGAACCTCAGCCTCTCCGATGCTGGGACTTACTACTGCGCTGTGGCCATGTGTGGGGAGATGCTGTTTGGGAACGGCACATAGCTGGATATAGATGGTAACACCCAGTGTGGGGAGATGCTGTTTGGGAACGGCACACAGCTGGATATAGATGGTAGCACCCAGTGTGGAGAGTATATCTGCTTCAAAGTTTTATTTAGCTTATTCTGCTATTAAGACATTTATTTCTTTTTTTAATGTAATGAATTTTCTAATTTAAGTGCTTAAATTAAATTACACAGATGTTAATTTAATAATTATCCATCCATCCATCCATTTTCCAAACCGCTTATCCTATTGGGTCGCGGGGGGTCCGGAGCCTAATTTAATAATTATTTCAAATATTAATATCCATCCATCCATCCATTTTCCAAACCGCTTATCCTATTGGGTCGCGGGGGGTCCGGAGCCTAATTTAATAATTATTTCAAATATTAATATAAATTGTTAAAATGCAAAATACTAGAAGTTCATGTTAAAAATGGACTATTTACAAAACAACTGCTGTAATGTGTTATCGATTTGATCTTTAACTAATGTAATGTAAGCAAATGGGAAATGTGTCTCTATATCATTATGCTGAAATCTATCTCTTTGTTACAGGCTTTCAGAAGCTGCTGGATCCTCTTCACTCTGGCTTGCTGATAGTTTTATCTTGCAGCATTATTCTGAACGTTGCTCTCATTTGTATAAGATGTAAACTGACCTGTACACACTGTGCAGGTACGCTGCCCGGCTTTATGCACTCAGAAGGACAAAATGTAGATTTTAACAAATTATAGAAATATAAAATTGTTTTATGATAGATAACATTTTCATATTAAAACCACTCTTGCAGGTAATACAGTTTTAAAATCCATTATTAAATCTCACCTTATTTATATAAACCTTTTTGTACTGTAAGATTTACATTTTTGTATTATATCTTTCATATTTTGCAAAATCTATTGAAATATACATGTTGCAATAAGTTGCATATCAATAACTTTTATTACCAAGATCTCCTTTATAGCAATTTTATTATATATGATATATGAGAACAAATGACACGTATCCAAACATGCACACTTAAATTGACAGAAGTCATTTTTACTTTCATTTTTGAGACAAAAAGGATGTTGATTGCTTGAAAATTCGGAATGTTATCTGACCACGGTATGATACCGTGCGAAATTAAATAATATATTGATGTGTTATATATTTTAAACAGATGAAAAGAACAGTGATATATCAAAAGTGGAATGGTCACGCAAGCAAGTATGTAATAAATATTTCAAATTACAAATCGTCAGTAAAACAAATGAACCTCAGACTGATTTCCATCCTGGGATCAGCATTTTAAGTGCTATTTGTGAAAATAGGTAATAGCAAACCGATTTGATCCATCCAATTCTGCCATCTTTGTCTCCACAGTGCCATGACGAGGACACACTGAATTACGCTGCCCTGAACCTTAAGAAGCCAAAACCCAGGAGACAGAAGAAAGACGGGAATAATGACACTCTGTATTCTGACCTCCGCTACAGAGATTATGAATAAAGATGCTTCTCATTCATGTCAGTCACACAGAGTGTTCAGGGTGTAGCTTTAATAATGTTCAGAGGAGGGCAGGGGAGCCAGTGCTTCTGAGACTGAATCACGGGATTTTACGGAGCACCGGTGCTGAGTTTGGTGTCAGTGTGTTTGGGGCGCATTTTTACTGGAAGTGCAAATGTTCAAGCCAGACTGGGGGCTGAGGGAGGGGGAGAGGGGAGCCACAGAGATTATTTCTTCATGGCATGGGGGGGAATAAGCGGCTTTAATGTTGTGGAAAGGCTGAGTTGCTGCAATCAGTTCTTTGATGTCACACATGCTTACTTGTCTCCCTTGTGTACCATGCTGAATGGTTTGGGGCAAACGCACAGGGACTGATCGATTATATTAAACAGATGAAAGAAACTGAATGAAAATTTCAAGTGTTCTTAAATTACGTTTTTCATTTAATTGTGTGTTCTGGATGTATTTTTGAGTATATACATGTACCTGTATATGTACCTGTATATATACCTGTGTCGTTAATAACGATGTGGATAATTAAGAAAGAGGAGTTTTGTTTCTTGCTCCCTGTCTTGTTACTTGGCTCACAAACATACACACACATAGACACACACACAAACATACACAGACACACAAACACACACACACATAGACACACACACACACAAACACACATGCACACATGCACACACACACACTGCTACGGCTCTGTAAGAACACTACCATGCTCTTTTGTGTGAGTGGGGTGGGGGGTGTTAAATAAGATGAAAATGACAATGGCTGTACTTTTGTTATGTCAGTTGTGTTTCTATAGTCATTGTATCATATTCCACAAGCTTTTTATTCTACAAGATGTACAAGCCAGTCAGTGTATTCAGTGGGGTGTTCAGGAGTCATTAGGTTCTGAAAAATGTCTTGCATTTAAAACATAATGTACTTTTGAATACTTAAGTATTTTTAGATGCAAATACTCCAGTACTTTAACTGAAGTAAAAAATTAACTGAAAAACTTTGAGTATTATTTGACGAGGAGTATCTATACTTAACTCAAGTAGTGAAGTTGTGTACTTTGTCCACCTCTGTCCAAAAGTGACATACAGCTGTAAGCTGTTTGGGTTTGTTTGTCTGCTGAGTGCTTCTCTGCAGTGCTGCAGATGTTTCCACTGGTTAGATGCAGCTCAGGAAGACTGACCCACTGACTGCACTGTGCTGGACTCACTTTGCAAAGAGTAAAAACCACACAGACAGAACAATATCTGCTTCTTGTAAGACCCTGTTTCCTCTCTACCTCACCCAGGTCACGCTTTCAAGTATTCAGCCTAAGTTATTTTATCCAAACAAGCCACCATTATTATTCATGCAGCTGGACATTTGACTGGAGCACATGATTGCTACATATCACTACTGTACATGGAACGGAATGTACAGTTTTCACAACAGAACTTTAGAAAAGCAAAATTCTCATCAGTCCACATCTCTAACCACCACACATCCTAGGGCTCCCATTTATAATGGTACATTTTTGTTTTATTCACATTCTTTTTCATCACACAGATAAACACCATCCATTAATCTTACAGCATGTATCCTGGTCAGGGTGATGGGGACGACACCACCTATATCGAGTGTGATTTAAGGCCAAGACCTTAAAAGGGAGAGTCAAGACTGAGGCTTGTTACAAGAGCAGTGGGGCACAAAACAACAAACAACATCATTATGAATGTAAAAGAAATGGATGTATATATAAATATAGGGTAATAATAGAAACAAAAAATAAGAATATATTACATACAGAGGAATATTATAGGAATATTAAAATTAACTTATACACAATCCTTAACTTATACACAATCCTATTGCATGTAACATTATTGCTCATGTGCCAGATATTAGCCTCCCAAAGGAAGCTGCCACACAGGGCATAATGCACTGGCTCAATGCAACACTGCACATCAGTGAATAAGGAGGAACAATATTGCAGATCAGCAGCAGATAGAAACTGTATCAGAAGACAGTGAACAGGGGAAAAGTTCAATGAGCAGAGTGCAGATTATAAAGCCTGACTGCTGTGGGGCCCAATGACCTGCGGTACCGTTCTGTCACACGCCGGGTGTCTGAGTCTCTTACTGAAGGAGCTGCCCTTACGGGCCTCCATAGTCTGCTGGGGGGGTGAGAGGTGTCACATAAAATTGATGACAGCCTTGTTATCAGCCTGCTCTCATCCATCTACTCTACAGTGCCAAGGGACGCTCCTCCCTGATGATGAGAGGAGTCTAAGCATGTGGACATTTGGGATAATGTGAGTTCAGAACTGGATGGTCAGCTGTACGACTTCCAGTCTGTAGGCAGACTCATCACCTTCAGTTATGATGGCAAACACAGTAGTATCACCTGCAAAATTCAGGATCTTCACTGGAGCAGCAGTGATTTGTGTAGAAATTGAAGAGAAGAGGGAGAGCACAGAGCCTGGAGGAGCTCAGTGCTGAGGGTCAGCGTGTCTGATGTGTGCTGTAAGCATACAGATGTCCTGCATTTGTGGAACATTTTGTTTGTGCTGCTGTTTATATGTGTTGTTGACGCTGCAGTCAGTAATTTTCCACTAGCAGTCTCACCTCTGCATTTTACAGGAAGACTGACCGACTGAGAGCAGGGTGTTTGTGTCTCTCTTCTCAGTGAGCGAAAACCACACAACCATCAGGTCCTCAGCTCAGGCCCACTGCTTCACTAGAAAAACCACAAAGGGTATTTTTATCTAAAAGTGGGTGAGCAAGTGAGATGTTATTGACAGCATGAATTTGTCTACTAACATTTTAAATTCAAACCTAAAAAGCAGTATGTCCAGGATGTCAGTAATTACATTTAGTCAGTATGAACAATTTGGGTGCAATAATATAGAATAATGTAGAATTTTGCATAATTCAGTTAATACCAGTAAGATACCGATCATTAACACTATAAGGTCATGTTGCTGAATCTCATTGTTAAAGTTAAATGAATCTACGCATTTTTATACACACAAGACTGTGCTTAGTTCATCTTTCAGTCAAAATCACACAGTGAGGCAAATCTGACCATCTTAATTGTTTTTGCTTGTGTGGAATGGCATCCCATGCAGGCCTGTGCTCTGTGCTTCCTGGGACAGGTCCCACCCTCTCCAGACCCCGATGAGAATTAGTAGTCGCTGGATAAAAGATTGACAAAAGATAAAAATACAAAAGTCATTCTTGCTGTCTAACCTCTGATTACTGCATGACATTTCTGATTTCTGATAACTGATAAGTAGAAAATATGTTTAGTCTCTTGCTTGGTGGTAAGAAAAAAGGAGAACCACAAAGAGCACAGTCATTTTCAAGGTTATTTCTCACTGGTCAGTGTGAAAGGCTGCGTCATTAATATAACGCCGGGCTCAGCACAGTGACTGCACCTGCGCTGCACTGTAGAACACAAGCCAGGCTGCAGACCATCAGCCCTGAAAGTTAAAACAGGACTCGTATGTGTGTCATGTGGTGTTTAATAAAAATTTACAGGACAGAACATAGTGGATTCAGTTTCCTTTGCTCTTACACTCCCAGTCCAAAGTGTGGCCACGACTGCTGTCAATGCATCTGTCTCTTTTTTCACCTTAATTTTTCACCTGTGTTATTCACCTTAATATCAAAAGGCTCCAAAGCAGTACAGTAATGCAGAACAAATATTGTAACTAACAAGGAAGTGGGGAGGTAATGGACAGAAGTGTTGGTTTTTGGTAACTCCACTCCTCTGACCTCCACTGTAATTTTAGGTTCCTTGGAACAATATTGTAAACCAGTCATCACACATCACACACATAAAGTCGACACCAACCTTAAGTTTGACACTCAGATAAGGTTAGTTGTCAAGTCAAGCTTTTTACAATTGAGGCAGTTGGCCAAAATAAAGCCAATTCTTTCTAGGCAGCACTTTGAGACAGTAATCCACTCTTTTGTCACTACTAGTTTGGACCACTGTAACGCCCTCTATGTTGGGGTTAGAGGCTCCACTATTGTTCACCTCCAGAAGGTTCAAAATGCTGCCGCACATGGAAATATGAGCATGTCTCCCCCATTTTAGCCTCACTCCACTGGCTGCCCGTACATTTTAGGATTCATTTTAAAATTCTGTTATTTGCTTTTAAAGCCCTCAGTGGTCTTGCTCCATCTGACCTCTGTGAGCTGCTTCACCCTTACACCCCCACCCGCTCTCTCAGGTCAGCTGATCAGCTGTTCCTGACGGTTCCTAAGACTCAGCGTGAGCTTAGAGGGGATCGAGCCTTTGCAGTCGCAGCTCCTAAAATGTGGAATGACTTGCCTTTTCACATTAGAGAGGAATCCCCTCTGTCCGTTTTTAAATCTCTTCTAATCTCTTCTCCTTCACCTTTGACACATTGTGAGATGTTAATTTTAATAGTAAATCTTATTTTAATCTTAGCCTTTTCTTTATTAATTAATTGATTTTTTTAAATTTTTATTAATGGCCTTTTACTCACATTGAATGTTTTGGTTTTTATTAAATTTCTTTTACTTCGTTTTTAAGTGTGTGAATGTTTTTATTTATTCCTTTGTGCAGCACTTTGGTCCATAAGGTTGTTTAAAGTGCTTTTCAAATAAAGAGCTGGATTGGATTACATTGGAAGATGGCTCAACAAATCTCTTTCACAGAATGTAAAATTCGACAGAGGGCGCAAGGTGACATTCTGTCAGGGGCCCAGAATTTTTAGCTACACCTCTGTGTTACTGTGTTTTTTTTGTTCTAGCCATCAATAACTCTGGAGTTGCTATATCGCCACCTGGTGGTGAAAAGATCAGACAAAAATATGTACACATGTTACCAACAGTTTGAAATTGAAGTGCAGAGTTAACAGGTTTAATTAATCGTCCCCACGGATGCCAGTCATGAAATTTGAGAATTGCAAATTAAAACACAGGAAAAAATCAGGAACACTACAAGATAAAATATTTAGCAAACACTCAATGTGCATCCAGGGTGACAAGGGACAACTGGAGGATGATATGACAATCTGACAGTGACATTCACAGCACTTTATATGTTGCCAAAAACAGAAAAGGGGATTAAAATCAAGAATCAGAAATCATGTATGAGGGTGGGGCTGCTTGGTGGTGCAGTGATTAGCACTGTTACCTCCCACCACTGGGACTCAGGTTCGAGTCTCCGCCTGGGTCACATGTGTGGGGAGTTTGCATGTTCTCTCTTGCTAAATTGGCCGTAGGAGTGCATGTGTGTGTGAATGGTGTGTGAATGTGCCTTGCAATGAGCTGCCCCCCCGTCCTGGGTTGTTCCCTGCCTCGTGCACAGATCCTGCCAGGATAGGCTCTGGACCCCCCGCGACCCAGTAGCATAAGCGGTTTAGACAATGGATGGATGTATGAGGGTGAGTCACAATGACGACAGCTGCTCTGTTGACTTGGTCCCAGGAGTCGTCAGCGTTGGTCTGCCGGGGCCCCCGTCCTGTCTGTGGAAGCACCCGTCTTGTTGGCTGTTCTCTCTGCCTGGGCCCCCTCTCCTGCTGCCTCACGTTTGGGTTGAAGTGGCTCCCCAGTGCTTCTGTAAAGCTCTTTGTGTATCTTAGAAAAGGGCTGTATAAATGTAACATTCATTCATTTATTCAAGGTCCCAGCCAGAAGAGTGCAGTACTACACTGTCCCCCACAGCCTGAATCAGCTGGATGTTATAGGATTAAGACACTTCCTGCATTAGGCCATTTACCCTCAGTGTATTTCCATACCCTGACAGGATGGATGACAATACTATGGCCCTAATTTTCAATACACAGTTTTCACAGGAGTCTCACCCTCATCCACATTCTCTGCATTCCTTATCTCATGCTTCTTTGCCACCCGCATCTCCTCTGCCTGCTTTGTCTCATTTTCCCACAATTGAAACACCGTCCAATTTGTCTCTGTTTTAGTTCTACCACATTAGTCCCTGAGCAACCAGTCTGATCCCGTTCCTCTAATTTCAGACGCATCTGGCTTATCTGATTGGGACTGAAGCTGCTATTACTAGGAAAACCACATTCGTCCCACTGGGGCAGGTCTGACACCGCGTCCTTCCCATATGTCTCCCATAATTGTTGTACAGAATTTCAGCTGGAGTTCTTTCCCAGAAGCAAGTAATTTCACTTTAGCACCTGTTCAGTAAAAGTCAAGTAGGTCTTTAATGTTATTTTTAACTTTACACAGTTGAGTATAGTACAGTTACAAAAGAAACTGTTTCCCTCGGACCAAGGTGCTACTTAAATTAACAGAAGACTAACACATACCAACCTAGCAACATACTGTATGGTGCATAATGAGCAAAAACTGTTCAAACATTGCAGGACAGTGCAAAAAGAGAGGACAACTGACACCAACGAGCACAAACAGCACAGTAAACCCAGTACTGAGAAGGCGCAGTTTGGTTGTCCAATGAGGTAGCAATAAAAATAAATAAAAGTAACTGTAAACATGGCGACAATAAGATAAAAAATAGTAGTTAAATAATAAAGTGTGTTAATGAGTGTATGTGTGTGTGGTATCAGATTAGTCCCTGAGAGTTCAGTAGTCTGACGGCATGGGGGATAAAGCTGTTTGAGTCTGGCTGTAAAGGCCCGAATGCTCCGGGACCTATTTCCAGAAGGCAGGAGGGTGAAACGATAATGTGAGGGGTGGGTGGGGTCATCCACAATGGTGGTGGCTTTGCGGATGCAGTGTGTGGTGTGAATATCTGTGATGGAGGGGAGAGATATGTTAGGGTTATCTTCTTCTGAAGATGCGCTGGAAACAAACCAGTCTCTGAACACAGAACAACGCAGACAGCTGTGATGACGTTTTACTTGCTGCAAGGTGTAGGGAATCCACTTGCAGAGTCTCCGCAGTTTCAGCAAAATGATGGTTTATTGAACAGCAAAAATAATACAATGTAATACAGTGTAGAGACACACCGGGTACTGAAAGGCAGCTCAGATACAAATTGAAGACAGTTCTTCACCCCCCTTTATACCCAAAAAGGCCCTCCCCACCAAGGTGTTGTGTGTAGGTGTTGTGAGTGAATTTACATATAAAGAGTGACCCCCTGGAGTGTGAGGATCCTGAGACAGGGACGGGACAGGACAGGGTGGAGACTTTTATGATCATTGTAATTCAATTCTTATCACCTTATCTTATCCTTATCACCATAGTGGTGCCAACTGGAACCCCCATTCTCTCCCTGGCTTCCCCCATGATCATAAATTCCTAACATTGTCTGCATTCAAATGATCAACCAAGAACCTTGGGACATTTTTACCACTTTTCCTTACAAAGGGAAGCCCGGTCCTGACCTCGAGGTGTCAGCCTCTCAGTCGAACTCAGCCAACTTCGAAAGAGTAACTCCCCTCGCAGTGTCTTTTATTGAGGTACACAAACAGGATATGCAACTGACATTGAACATTGTTTGTCACCATATATGGGGTGGAAATATTCAAGCGACAGTTCTTGAGACGTGTTATTGCTCAATTAAGATCAAGCTGCGGCAGGGTGTTGTTTCTAAGCGTCTAGCAAAATGATGATAAAAAAAGTACATATTTCTCTAACACGATACTCCCAATGATTTTCTCACCTGTCATCACTATCTGTTGTAGGGACTTGTGATCTGAGGCGACACAGTTCTCAAAGCAGACCGTGATGCAGCTGCTCAGGGTGCTTTCAACAGTTCCCCAATAGAGTGTGAGAATGGGAGATGGGCTTTTCTGAGCTTCCGTGGAGAGTAGAGGTGCTGCTGTGCTTTCCTTACTATGGAGCTGATGTTGAAGGACCTGGTGAGATTCTCCGCCAGATGGACAACAAGGAATCTGGTACTCTCTACGATCTCCACAGATGAGCCATCGATGTGCAGCAGAGAGTGGTCACTCTGTGTTTTGTGTTCTTCTAACGTCAACAACCATCTCTTTGGTCAACATTCAGAGACAGGTTGTTGGCTCTGCAGCAGTCCGATAGTCATCACACTTCCTCTTTGTATGCTGAGTCACCATTTTTATTGATGAGACCCACAACAGTCTTGTCATCTGCCTGATGTTGATGATGGAATTCGAAATGTGCATTGCTGCTCAGTTGTGAGTCATCGGAGTTAACAGCAGTGGGCTGAGCATAAAGTCCTGGGTTCCTGCTACAGCGTCTGAGCAGTTGCCTTCGTCGCCCATAGCTCCTGCGCAGCCCGAGCAGCCGCCTCCGCTGCCCCCTGCGGCCCCAGAGCCCGAGCAGCCGCCGCCTGCTTTGCCCGTAGCTCCTGAGCAGCCGCCTCCGCTGCCCCCTGCGGCCCCAGAGCCCACGCCCGAGGCGCTCCCTCCGCCTCAAATGACTGTGCCCCCTGGGGCTCTTGTTCCTGGCCCCACTCCTGTCCCTGACCCAGCTCCAGACTTTCCTGCCCTAGTCCCCGAGGAGGTCCCGGACAGTCTGACCACCGTGTGTGCCACGCCCCCTGATTATCCACGTGTGCTTCCCTGATCGTACCCAGCTGTGTCCGATTATTTTCAATCAGTCCTGTCTATTTGAGTTCATGTCTTACTAGAGTTCAGTGTCCGTCATTGAAGTCCGTCTGCGTGAGATGTTTCCTGCACCCCGTGTTCCTAATAAATCCCCGTATCCTGCCTGCCTTGCCTGTTTCTTGCCCGTCCGCCGCTCCCGTTAAATGGCGATCGTGACACAAGGCACACGCACATCAAGTACCAATGCAGCAAATACAGATGAACAATTTAGGAGGAATACTAGTCAAAGGAAGGAAGAAAAGCAGCCCACCCTATCTCATGGTCACGGACACAAACATCAGGGAGTGTTATGAAGAAGACATCACACTTAACACCATTGGTTTTATGCAGTGAATTACACCAGAGAGAGTTTTTACATTCTAGCTGTGTTACGTAACATTCCTCAGCCTTCAGGTTTTTTCCACACAATGCACGACATGCAGGGGTGCCAAACAAAACAGCGGAACTGCAGTGTAGCCAATTATTTGTTTCAGTAGTTTTAAGAAAACTAGAACATAAAATGTTTGTTTTACTTAGTCCACAAAAGAGTTTTTACCTATCTTAGTGTATTTTACATCACATACACTCTCGGTCCGTTGTGGAGTCCATCCCACTGTAGTTGGAGAATGCTGCCATCAGTCGCTTGGTGTAGCACTCGCAGGATTTACCAGGCTCCTGTTTAAACTGATGCATCATGCCCCAGTCCATGCGCAGGAGGACCAGTCTCTGAAGGGCTGTCGCATGGTGAGGCCTGTTCTGCCTGGGGTCCAGCAGGTCACTGGCAATGTCCTTCAACTCACAGTGGGCTTGCGTTCATAGTGGGGTACCGCAGGGTTCGATTTTAGGACCACTATTGTTCCTAATTTACATAAATGATATGGATACCAATATATACAGTAAACTGGTGAAATTTGCAGATGACACCAAGGTGGGTGGTGTAGCAGATACTGAATTAGTGGCTCAGCAGCTACAGCGGGATCTTGATTTAATTAGTGACTGGGCCGATACCTGGCAGATGAAATTTAACGTCGATAAATATAAGGTACTCCATCTAGGGAGCAGAAATATAAAGTACAGGTATTTCATGGGTGTCACTGAAATAAAGGTAGCTGATCATGAGAAAGACCTTGGTGTGTATGTTGATGCTTCCATGTCCCATTCTCGCCAGTGTGGGGAAGCAATAAAAAAGGCCAATAGGATGTTGGAGTATATCTCCAGGTGTGTGGAGTTTAAGTCAAGGGAGGTAATGCTAAGATTATACAATTCCTTGGTGAGACCTCACCTAGAATATTGTGTGCAGGTTTGGTCACCATATCTTAAAAAGGACATTGTGGCCTTAGAAAAGGTGCAGCGTAGGGCCACAAAAATGATTCCTGGTCTTAGAGGAATGTCATACGAGGAACGGTTACTTGAGCTAAATCTGTTCAGTCTCAAGCAAAGGAGATTGAGGGGGGACATGATCCAGGTATATAAGATTCTAACAGGTTTGGATGCTGTTCAACCAAATAGTTACTTCAGCATTAGTTTAAATACACGAACTCGTGGCCATAGGTGGAAATTAGCGGGAGAACATTTCAAGCTGGATTTAAGGAAGCACTTCTTTACGCAGCGTGTAGAGTATGGAATAGTCTTCCTGATAATGTAGTGCAAGCTGAATCCTTGGGTTCCTTTAAATCAGAGCTAGATAAGATTTTAACGACTCTGAGCTATTAGTTTAGTTCTCCCCAAGCGAGCTTGATGGGCCGAATGGCCTCGTCTCGTTTGTATAGTTCTTATGTTCTTATGTTCAACTCCTTCATCTACAGTGTCAGATGAGCAAACCTTATCTCCCCCTTGAGGATTTGGACATACCAACATAGGGGCAAGAATTTCTGCTACCTCGTCCTGCTGCCTGAGTGTTTCGCCACGGCACTTCTTCACCGAGAAGGAGGTAGAGTCGGGTGCTGAATGGTTATGATCCTCGTCTGCAGGGGGGAGAGGGGAAGGGGCAGGGGAACCACTGGCTACTCCTCCCTCGGTGGCATAAGGAGGAAGCTGCTGTTTGGGCAGCAATGCTTGGGCAGGAGCCACACAGTTTATTTCTGGGTATCTAATTAGCGGACACCATTAGGTCCCTTCAGGGGCTCCACAGACAAACTCATTGACAAAATAGAATTGTCACAGAAAAATTCTTTGTCACATGCTCAGTCGACATGGACTGTGTGCTATTTACATATTTTTGGCACAAACGAAATCTCATATGCATATCGATGTATCTTTCGCACAAGTGGACCTCCATCACTTTAAAGAGGGTAAACTCTGATCAGGAAATTTACGACGTCAGAATAAACGGATTTTTTAACAGAAGTAACTGACATGCCCTAATAAGGAAATGCATACAATCAGAATACAATATCTGTGGTTTTTAACAGTGGTAACAATCTGATAATGAAAGGAATCAGATCAACATTTCTATAGCATGTAACAGAGCTTGCTCCCCTCCAGAACTCATTGTTCCAGTAGTTATCTGAAATCATCTGCAGGAGCTATTCTTTTATTTGTATATTAAGCATAATTATTCATGAATATTATTGATTATGTTTATTTGTTTAATGTTTTTATTTATTCGTATTTATTGTTTATAATATAATGTTATATAGTATTGCAACACTTGAAACGAGAGGTACTTGCCTGCCTTAGTGATATTTACTATTGTCTAAGTGTATTCCCACCTGTAGGAGGCAGCAATGGTTGTTATTAAAGGTGCTGAGATTACGCGGCTCAGGGCTGAAGGTGCAAAGTGAAACAGTCATTGACCGTATTTGCCATGTGTGATGGTGTCTGCATATCGGCCCTTTTGCGCCAAACAAACCAGTTCAAAGTACTGTGTGTTAAAATATCATATGAATAAATCCTCTCAAGAACTAAACTCAATATCGTATCCTCATCATTCAACGCGTCTGACTTTTGCACCTCTTACCACAAGGCAGTGGATTACATGGGGAAATTACAAACAAGGAGAATTTAATCTGTTTTTCCTCTACATTGTCGTTATTCAGAATATTACAGACTATGAACAAAAACGGACAATGTAAGAAAATAAAAAAATGTGTATGACAGAAAGCTAGAGTATTTTTGCAATGGTGAGCACTAGCTGGTTTATGTACTAGCTCACACTCAAGAAACAGCATAAATGCTACTCATACACAGTTGGGGGGCAGGGGTCAGTCCTTGTGCCTGTAATGAGGTCACCAGTTGAAACTAACCCAGCCTCAGCACGTCTGTGGGTCCTTGAGCAAGGCCCTTAACCCCCAGCTCCCTGGGCGCCCCAACAGGTAGCTGCACTTCGCGGACAACTTACTCCACAAAGAGTAAGTTGAGGGAGACATAAAAAACACAATTTCCCCACGGGGATTAATAAAGTCCATCCATCTATGGAATATTATTTAGCACTATATAACGCAGAATATAAGAATTACGATTTTATAAAAAGTATGCCAAATATCCATGATATAATCATTACAATGTAAACATTATAATGTAATCAACACAATGGAACCAACTGAGTATTTTGGCTTATCTTCCTTGCTCTCCTCTCTCTATTTGACTATCCCTGCCGGCCCCTGGAGGATGGGCTTCCCCTTTGAGTCTGGTCCCTCTCAAGGTTTCTTCCTTCTAGGGAGTTTTTCCTTGCCACTGTCGCCTATGGCTTACTCACTGGGGGCTTTGGGTGAGGATACTGTAAAGCGCTTTGAGACAATGTAATGTTGTGATAATGCGCTATATAAAAATAAATTTGTTGTTGTTGTTGTATGTATTTGCACCTTTTGTTAGTCTGAGTTTCTGTTAGCTACTTTGTTAGTCCTGAATCTATGAATATTCACATTTTTATCGCGTATATTTTATCACTATGTAAAAGGACAAATATATTATCAACCTTTTAGTGAGACAATGTGTAAACGGCTGAAACTACCAAGGTTTACTACTGAAGGAAGGGATTCACCTGAGTTCACCAAAAGTTCATGGCTGAGTATTTTTAAAAAACCAAGTGGAGCTGCTCGCGCCACTATTATGTTCAACCGAGAGGCCAAACGGTAAAAGAAATGACTGTCAAACTTATCACCTAGGGGTAAATATAAATCTATACAAATATCACCTGCATGCACATTACTTCTTTTACAATAACCAACTCCTGATCCATACTGTTAGTCGTGAAAAAAATAACTATTGTGTACATAGAGGCCCTGTGTAAAAAGATAACTGCCAAGGAAAAGATCAAAAACATTTATTTCAAGGATTCAAAGTTTTTATGGTCATGTACAGTGTACAGTGCAGTTCTTATTTGATTAACTTGAATGTCTTCACAGACAAGACGATTAAACAAATAAAGCAGCGCAACATTACAGTAACTAACAACAAACAAAGCTCACGAGTACTATTACAATATTCATATCATTTATTTAAATTTAATTTTACCAAGTAAATTAATTGAAAAGCAGTTACCGCTTTACCTGCTTCTCGGGAGAAATAGCAGATATACAAACGTCATGTATGTAACTAAAATCTTAAGCCAATAAGGGCAAAGTTGTGTCGTAATGGAGGCGGATCCAGCCTGTGCAGCCTGCTAAGAGGTGCTGCCTGATGTGTCTTGCTCTCGCGGAGTTTTGGTACCATGTGACATGGTGACGTAATGCAACGGGCGATAAAAAATATAACCATGATGCATTGCGTCAGGACCAGAATGCATTGCTTTAAGCTAGCGCTGTATGTGGGTGCATGAAGTGGAAAGCACCCAATAATAAACATAACATTTTTTTAAAAATGTTTTCTTCACCGGTGCAGTGAATTTAAATAAAGAGCTATGATGGTGCTGCAAATGGCTTTGCATAGTAGTTAGTAGTAGCATTAGCCGCTGTGTGCGGCATTAGCTTTCTACAGTCCTTACAGATGGTTCGTGTTTTGTCTGTCTCCCTTTCGCCATTTATATTTTCCGCCGGGCACCCGAAATGCTGACACACAAAAGATTCAAAAGTGTCTGGGGTATCTACTATAGTAATTTAGTCAGATGCCGACATATTTACAGCAGCTCATTTGCAGCGCATTCGTGAAACGGCTTTTCGCTCCAACGAGAAATCTCGTCATGTTGTAATATCGCGAGATCTCGTGACACGCGTTTCACTCCCACTTCTTAGTAACAGTCATGATTTGATAAAGTGACAACCTGCGTAATAATTGGTAATACATAGACTTTGCTATTGTTCAGGCTAGCAGACTGTTATGGCTTGAGGTTAATGGTGCCTGTTACTTGTGAATTTTCACATTTGCAGGGATCTTCTGCCTCGTGAACGTGAAACGGGTAATTATGCTAAAAGAAGAAAAAAGCAGAACTGCAATGTGTGTAAGGCTGGTGCTGATTTTTCAGTCTGAACACAGTAAAATTTATACAAATTACCTGTATTCAAACTTGTATTCTTTATATAGTTTGGTTAATTACTATTTAAAAGTTTTATCTGCGCTCCATTGTATAACTTATATTGGAGACTTGTATGTACTTTTCGATTGGAAATGGTTAGCTGTATACAGGGGCGCCGCTAAGGGGGGGAAAGTTGGGACAATTCTAAGGGCCCACGCCCTTTAGGGGCCCCCAGAGATCTGAATGGGTGTGATAGGGGGGCCCAACCTCATATTTTGTCATAGGGCCCAAAATTGCTAGCGGCGCCCCTGGCTGTATATACTTTGAATATTTTTATGATTAATTTCTTTGTTTATTTAATTTGGCAACAGATCTGCACTTTTAGCAGTATTGCTGTCAATTTTTGTGAAAGTTGTTACTAAATAAAACAAAAGAAGCAGACTTGTGTAAATCCTATATTGGTCGTGTATTCTTCCTGTAGCGTAGTGACAGCTTTTTGTACGGAAGCCGTGAACGGCTGTGCTTGCAAATATATTTTCTTCTGAATAATTAGAAGGATAAGCATATTTTGTCGCCGCCGCGAGATAGTCATGCCATACACAGCTCTGCTCGTTTTTGTACTGTAACCGTGTTACTTAATTTGCGAATCCATGAATTTAACGTTGACATTAAGTCAACATTGACATTGACAACGTTGACATTAAGTGTTGCACCTATCTAGTGTTTTACCGTGAAGGGCATGTTATATCTTGTCTCTAAGTCGCACTATGGTCCAGGGGAATGCTATGTCATATTAGAACATGTGTCGATGATGTGGCAATATAAATATTTTAGAATACTGTCAGTTTTAGTTTCAGAAATCCATCATTTGAGAAAAAAGGCCAGTCACGACAAATATATATGGAATATAACAACAGAGGTTAGCTGTATTTGTTTAAGTGTAAAGATGCACATAGAAACATGCATGAGCTCATCTGAGAATAAACTGAATGCAATGAAGATTTGTGACTCCTGCTGGAAAATGCGAATAGTGGCAGGGTCTTCAAGCAGTACATTTGTCTGAGAGTCAGTTAATATTAGGAAAGGCACCGTTTTTTTTTCAATGGCGCTAATTATCAAGAAGGAAATGGAGTACCCCAGTACCTGGTTTACGGGCACTGGAAGCTCCAGTATCAGTCAGACTTTCATGTAAGTATATGTGTGTTTAATGACTTGTGCATGTTTCATCTTTACCAGGGGCAGAGGGGAAACTCAATAAATAGCCTTCTCTCACACTTCCAGGCCTGCAGAACTGAGCATGTCCCCTGGTTTTGTGCATATGTCTGTAGGCTTTGAGTTTTTCCTATGGGGGCTTCAATTTCCTCCCAGAGTACAAATACGTGCAGATCAGTTGCATTGGGGAGTCCATACTGTGATGCTGAGTGGGTGTAGGAGGAGATTGAGAGATGAAACTCCGGATGATTTACTCCCTCGGCTAACTAACCAGAACAGGATCGTACCAATACCAAAATGATAAGTTTATAAATGTTTTTCACTACCCTGATTCATTCAGTTATTTCTGTTTGTTAATTCCATCCCCCAAGCAAATACATAAATAAACAAACAAATATTCAGGGGGAATGTGTCATAGGTGATAGAATCAGTGGATGAATCTAAAGAAAAAAAGTAATGATTTCTTTCTCTCCAAAACACAATGCACAAAACTCTTAAGTTAGGTAAGACATTGAAATTTTATGACAGTAGCATGATGCAGAGGAACAACAGAAGGAAAAATCTAACTAAACCTGAGTCAACTAGGACTAATTACACTAAATTAAGTGGAACACACAAAATACCTAAAACAACTTAATAAACAAGCAAGAAATATTACATTTGATTAACTATACTGATGCCTGAGGGAAGTTCTTGTGCATAATGCAGCAAGTATATACAGCTGCAGAGACACTACACATAGTGCAAATAAATTAAAAAGTATACAGTACACACACTGATTCCTGAAAAATCTAAATACCATGGAATACTAATGAAATACTGATGATGATGATAATAATAGAAATAATAATGAATTAGTTTAGGGTATTATGCAATTGACATGTACAATTAAAAAAGAAATTGCACCAGACATTTCCTGTGGCAAAGAAGGGTTGCTTTGTGCCACATTACTCAAGTCAATTCACTTTATTTTGTATAGTACATTTTCATAGCCTTACATTGTCTCAAAGCACTTTACTTTGTCCCTGCCCAATTGTCCCAGTGAGCAAGATCTAGCCTGAAAAATTAGAAAGCGACATTGGCAAGGATAAACTCAGTCATAGTAAGAAACCTTTGGAGGAACCAGAGTGAAAGGGGGAGCCCATCCTCCACAGGTCAGAAGTCACGTTAACAAAGTCCTGATTTATATGGTTTATATGGTTCAATTAGTTAAGTCCGGATGTAAATACAGAATAACTGGCAGCAGGGCACACAGGAAAGACGTAAACAGGCAGGAGGGCAGGCAGGAGGGTGGCACAGGCAGGACGTAATGGGCAGGAGGGCGGGCAGGCAGGGCAGCACAGGCAGCCAGAACTGTTTTGCCACTGCAGTTTGTTTTACAATTTCATCTGCATTTGTTCCCCCAAGGTATAACAGCAGCTAATTTATGAACATGCTGCTTTTCAGAAAAGAAGTTTAATTTCCAGGAGCATGACCAGTGCATACATTTAGTGTTGATGGTTCTTTGTAAAATGGATGTTCTGTACTTTTATTGATCTGTCCATCCATCCATCCATCCATCCATCCATCCATCCATCCATCCATCCATTCATCCATTTTCTAACTACTTCTGATGAAGTTCCGGGTTATGAGGTATCCTGAAGCCCAGGCAATATGGGACAAACACACACATGCACACACATAGGGTATACCTATCCTTATGGGGCCCGCTCATTGACTTCTATTGGATAAATGCTAACGCTAACTATGACAATCTTAACCCCCACCCTGCCCTAACCATAACCATAAGTAACCAAGCAAAATAAAAGAGGTTTTGCATTTTTAGTTTTTCCACAGCAGTCACATATTTTTATAAAATAGAGTTTTCCTGGTTTTCAGTTTCGTGGTCCCCATAAGGGAAAAAAAAAACAGGTATTTATCACGCTATGGGGTAGGATAGGTATACCCGCTCGCACACACACACACAGACATGCACACAAATGGATAGATCACCACAGTTACTATGGATGTCGATCCTGCAATAATGAGACAGAACTATCATACTTAACAGGATCATATCCCTAGTTCTACATATGCATAATTATATTTAAAAAAGATCCCACGCACCTAGCACATGAGATGTTTGAACTTCTGCCCTCTGGTAAACGTTACCGCAGTATGCATTGCAGAACAACCAGATTTAATAAGAGCTTCTAACCCCAAAGCCATCAGAATACTAAATGCTAATGAACATACGTTTATGTGAAACCCTACTCTCTCTTACTCTCTGTGCACTTTATTACCACAACTGGTATTAAGTTTACTTTTTATTTATACAGTATAGTGCAATAATATAATCACGATTTGTGTGTGAGTGTGCCCTGTGATGGGCTGCCCCCCATCCTGGATTGTTCCCTGCCTCGTGCCCATTCCACATTCCGGGATAGGTTCCGGACCACCCGCGACCCAGTAGGATAAGCAGTTTGGAAAATGGATGGATGGATATAACTAACATAAGACAGACATTACACCTAACAAACAATAAACACGAAATAAAGGAGTGGATACAAAAAAAATGTAATGCAATGACCAGATTTAACACCTGGATTATGTCCCCCCTTAGTCTCCTTTGCTCGAGGCTAAACAGATTCAGCTCAGCTAACCTCTCCTCATTAAACATTCCTCTAAGACCAGGAATCATTCTCCCAGCCAAGCAAGCCTGAGTCCGGCTTCCACTCCCCCGATCCCCAGCAATGTTAACTTGGAAGGGCGTATTCTGTATGCACAACTGAGACAACCCAGGTGGAGCTTATCGGCTGGCAAAATTGCCTTCAGGTATCACCCACCCTAGTGAGAGTCCAAGCTAGGGCCGTTCTCAGAACTCACCCTAAACGAAGTCCTGCTCAAAAGTTGTAATGACCGCCTGAGGTACCTGTCAGCCTTGCCCGTAATGAGTCAGTGGGTGTAGCCGGGCTGACACGCTTTTGGGCATCCAATTGCTGAGAACTCCCCTTCGGTTCTGACAAACTGTACGATCACAAGCAGTGACAGCAGAGCCACAGACAAGCTCAACCAACAGAGAGCGAATGGTAAGCACCCAGCACCCGAAGGGCTCAACTGATCACATCCAAACGACTTCCTGATGGGATTGTGTACGTAACTGGTTTACTGTTGTTAATAGTGGTTGAACTTCTATGCAAGTCCCCTTGTTGGGGGAGATGGAATGAATGAAAGCATAAGGTGAAATAAAACCTAAAATAAATCAAAAAGGTTAAACGGGAATCAAACCAAATGAATTGTGTTTCTTATTCAATTGTAAACATCAATTAGTTATGCAACAATAACCTAATTGGATGTTAATGTATTGTGATCAAACTGATTTAGTCTGTGAAGTTGATTCCTGCTTTCAGGCAAGAACCTGTGTGTCCAATTATGCGTGTTGTATCACCGCAGTTGACCACCAGAGACCCAACTCAGATGTTGTTAACCTACTATGGCGGACCACTAGAGGTGCAATTTCAATGGAGTGGCACTGCTATGGCTTGCCACTAGAAGCGCAATTTCAAAATTGAGTGGTAGTTCTATGCCTGACCACTAGAAGCGCAATTTCGAAATGGAGTGGTAGTTCTATGCCTGACCACCGGGGGCGCAATATCGAAATGGAGTTGTAGTTCTATGCCTGACCACTGGAGGCGCGATTTTGAAATGGAGTGGTAGTTCTATGCCTGACCACTGGAGGCGCAATTTCGAACTGGAGTGGTAGTTCTATGCCTGACCACCGGGGGCGCAATATCGAAATGGAGTGGTACTTCTATGCCTGACCACCGGGGGCGCAATATCGAAATGGAGTGGTAGTTCTATGCCTGACCACCGGGGGCGCAATTTCGAAATGGAGTGGTAGTTCTATGCCTGACCACTAGAGGCACGATTTCGAAATGGAATAGTAGTTCTATGCCTGACCACTAGAGGCGCGATTTCGAAATGGAGTAGTAGTTCTATGGCTTGTCACTAGAAGCGCAATTTCAAAATTGAGTGGTAGTTCTATGCCTGACCACTAGAAGCGCAATTTCGAAATGGAGTGGTAGTTCTATGCCTGACCACCGGGGGCGCAATATCGAAATGGAGTGGTAGTTCTATGCCTGACCACTAGAGGCGCGATTTCGAAATGGAGTAGTACTTCTATGGCTTGCCACTAGAAGCGCAATTTCAAAATTGAGTGGTAGTTCTATGCCTGACCACTAGAAGCCCAATTTCGAAATGGAGTGGTAGTTCTATGCCTGACCACCGGGGGCGCAATATCGAAATGGAGTGGTAGTTCTATGCCTGACCACTAGAGGCGCGATTTCGAAATGGAGTGGTAGTTCTATGCCTGACCACTAGAGGCGCAATTTCGAACTGGAGTGGTAGTTCTATGCCTGACCACCGGGGGCGCAATATCGAAATGGAGTGGTAGTTCTATGCCTGACCACCGGGGGCGCAATATCAAAATGGAGTGGTAGTTCTATGCCTGGCCACTAGAGGCGCAATATCGAAATTGAGTGGTAGTTCTATGCCGGGCCACTAGAGGCGCAATTTCGAAATGGAGTGGTAGTTCTATGCCTGACCACTAGAGGCACGATTTCGAAATGGAATAGTAGTTCTATGCCTGACCACTAGAGGCGCGATTTCGAAATGGAGTAGTAGTTCTATGGCTTGTCACTAGAAGCGCAATTTCAAAATTGAGTGGTAGTTCTATGCCTGACCACTAGAAGCGCAATTTCGAAATGAAGTGGTAGTTCTATGCCTGACCACCGGGGGCGCAATATCGAAATGGAGTGGTAGTTCTATGCCTGACCACTAGAGGCGCGATTTCGAAATGGAGTAGTACTTCTATGGCTTGCCACTAGAAGCGCAATTTCAAAATTGAGTGGTAGTTCTATGCCTGACCACTAGAAGCCCAATTTCGAAATGGAGTGGTAGTTCTATGCCTGACCACCGGGGGCGCAATATCGAAATGGAGTGGTAGTTCTATGCCTGACCACTAGAAGCGCGATTTCGAAATGGAGTGGTAGTTCTATGCCTGACCACTAGAGGCGCAATTTCGAACTGGAGTGGTAGTTCTATGCCTGACCACCGGGGGCGCAATATCGAAATGGAGTGGTAGTTCTATGCCTGACCACCGGGGGCGCAATATCAAAATGGAGTGGTAGTTCTATGCCTGGCCACTAGAGGCGCAATATCGAAATTGAGTGGTAGTTCTATGCCTGGCCACTAGAGGCGCAATTTCGAAATGGAGTGGTAGTTCTATGCCTGACCACTAGAGGTAACCAAAGATATAGCTAGGCGGTTGCCGACGCTAGATGAGTGACACACACATTTAATGCATGCGCATGCTGCTTGTGGCCTTCTTCTGTGCCTTGCACAGTATAAAACCCCTTAAAACAATTACTGAAGCGAGACGGCGCACGCGTTACGGCGACAGATTTAAATTGTGAGTGCACTATATCTCGTCGCAAATGGTGCTTAACCACGGCGGGTCTCAAGCACAGGAGACTCCCAATTTCTAAATGACACACACTTGGCTCACAGCGCAAAGTTGTGTTAAACTTGCTTTGTCTAAAGCAGGCACACACATACGAGTATGATCCTGATAGGTAACTAAGCTATCGGTCTTATGTCCAAGCGCAACATAATTTAGGTTAGAACCTCATAACAAGTATTCCCGTTCGCTAATAGAGAGATCTCTCCCAGGATATATAGAAACGGAGACACTCGTCCGAATTGAACCTGGAAACAAAGCGCTACATCTGAGAATCTCGTCAGACATAGGGTTAAAGTTTACTGCAGTTTAATACGAAAGAACTACAATGAAATCACCGAAAATAAAACAAAATAATATAACTACTAATAATAGAAATAAAAATAACTATAATAAGCCCATATGATCCCGCTTAAATGCCTTCAGATTGCCATGAGTGCGACTTTTGCAACCAGTTGACAGTAGCGCTTCTTCACTGCACGTTCGGTCATAAAAAGTTTAAATTGTGTGCTCAGAATAAGTTTAAACCTTGTGCCTTGTGATTATTAACCAATTTTTATGCTGAATGGTCGGCTCAAACTCAATTGCGAAACACCGTGAGTCTGTTAATGTGTGACTTAAATGGAACTCATTAATAACCAGTATCACGTAATAACCTGGGTTAGAATAGAAGGCTTGTCCAACGAGCTGCGTCACCAGGTAATGTAAACGATCGGTAGCGAAGCTCCCCTCACGGCCAATGAGAGAGAGTCTCGCGATATTTCAGGCGAATTTGAGGTTTCAGAGCGTAGATCGCACAGGCAGGGATTCTTGTGAGCACTCAATGAACGGAGGCTGAAGTTGTGTAAAAGACATGCATTTATTCCTATAACTAACATAAGACAGACATTACACCTAACAAACAATAAACACGAAATAACGGAGTGGACACAAACAATGTAATCATGAAAATGCAATGACCAGATTTAAAATGAGTAACCTTAAAAGGGAAAATACTGTTCTGCAAAGCAAGCAATTTGTGGAAATACTGTCCTAAAGTAATATAGCAGGTGAATAGGAGTTTAGGTTGTTATAAATGAAAGGAAGTTTGTTTACTTGGTTGCAGAGTGGGGGGGGGGGGGTCTTGGCAGTTGGTTGCGGAGGCTGATGAGCTGATGGGTGATGGCACTCAGGGAGGCGCGGTGTTTGCAGCGGTTGTTGGAGTGGAGCCCCTCTGATTCCCTCTCCTGGTGAAGCTTGGGCTTGGTTGCAGTTCTCTGTCCAGCTGGGTCTTCACTGATAGGCTTCAGGAGGGCTTCTTGTGGGCTTCTCTTCTCTTGGGCTGATGTTCTCTGCCTCTCTTCGTGCTGATGGTCTTTTGTTTTCTCCTCCCTTCTGTTTCTCCTCTCCTGGCTTTGTTCTGAGGTGCCAGGTTTTATAGTGTAAAGTTCGTGAATAGGAGTGACCAGGAATTCGACTCCTGGACCAATGGCTGACCATCCATTTGGCGGGCTTTCGGAAGGGGGTCTGTATCAGTCCTTTTGAGATTTATGACCAGAGTGATTTCCCTTGTATTGATGATTTTCGTTAGGCTGGTGTAACTTTTGATATATTCACTTTCGTGGTAACCACTGACCAGATTTGGAAACTGGAGTGATTTTCCATCGGTTTGATACCAAACATGCCATAGCAGCCTAGCGGTTCACACCTCATACCATCTGTAATGATTAATTAATGATTACTTATATTATGTCGTTATGTTATATTACTCACACCTTATTTTATGCCTCACAATCTATATAATTGTAAATATACTGTGTAGCTGCTGGCGCGTTCCAAACTAAATCTCATTGTACTTACAATGTCAATAAAAACATCCATCCATCCATCTAGGCAGGCCAGTGTCGCCTCCATCCTTCCTGAAGTCAGTGATTCCTTTGTCTTTGTGCTGTTTAGTGCCAAATTGTTTGCTGAACTCCAACCTATCAGTTTCTGGACCTCATCTCTGTAAGCTGACTCATAAGAACCAAAGAGATTTACAAATGAGAGGAGGCCATTCGGCCCATCAAGCTCCTTTGAGGAGAACTTAGCTAATAGCTCAAAAATCTTATCTAGCTCTGATTTAAAAGAACCCAGGGTTTTAGCTTGTGTTACAATAACAGGAAGACTATTCCATACTCTAACTACACGCTGTGTACAGAAATGCTTCATCAAATTCGTTTTAAAATGTTCTCCAGCTAATTTCCACTTATGGCCACGAGTTCTGGTATTTAAACTAACATTGAAATAGCCATTTGGCTGAACAGCATCCAGACCTGTTAGAATCTTAAACACCTGGATTATGTCCCCCCTTAGTCTCCTTTGCTCGAGGCTAAACAGATTCAGCTCAGCTAACCTCTCCTCATTAGACATTCCTCTAAGACCAGGAATCATTCTCGTTGCCCTACGTTGCACCTTTTCCAAGGCAGCAATGTCCTTCTTAAGGTATGGTAACCAAACCCGCACACAATATTCTAGGTGGGGTCTTACCAAGGAATTATATTATCGTAGCATCACTTGCCTTGTCTTAAACTCCACACACCTAGAGATGCAATGTGCCTTCTCGCGTGGTGTTCCTGCAGAGGGAGTCTGTGAGTGCTGGAGATTGGGGGAGGGGGCAGTGTGGCTATGTCTGCTCTGTGTTCCTCCAGACGAGCAAAGAAGCTGTTTAGCTCCTTTGCTAAAAGGGCGTTGCTGTTAACAGTGACGGTGTTGTTGCCTTTGAAGTTTGTAATGTGTTGTATTCCCTGCCACACCCACTGTGGGTTGTTGTATGTGAAGTAGACCTCTATTTTCTGTTTCTCTGCCTGCCTGGCAACCTTGATGCCCCTATTCAGGTTAGCTCTGGCTGCACTCTGTGTTCTTGACTGCGCTGTCTTGTCCTGTAGTATTGTATTGTTGCTCTTGTGTTTATCTTGCACTTTCTCCCTCTGTTTGTGCTCCTTTCACTCTGTATAGTTCTATCTTGCCCGCACTTGTGTCATCTTGTGTTGTTTCTGTTTTTCTTCTTTGTGTTGCACCGTGGTCCAGGAGGAACAATGTTTCCTTTCACTGTGTACTGTGTATATTGCTGAAATAACAATAAACCCACTTGACCACCTGCCTCAATTCATCCTGAAGAGTTTTCCAATGTTGTTCAAAGGTCTGTTTGTTTCGAGTGAAGGACACGCCCCTGGACGTGCTGGATAAGGGGACCACAGATCAGTGTCCTCAGTCCTGCTTCTCCCTTCAAAGCTGAGAGGAAGATGACCCGCCTGCTGCTTCTGGTTTTGGCTTATGGAGCTCTGCTTATCTCCACAGAGGCCCAGCAAGATTACCACAGTCTCCCTGCACTCACAAGACGGCCATTAAACTCGCAGTCGAAAATGCTCATCAAGGAACCCGTCAGCACATGAATTTCTATAACATCCAGGGCCGTCCGAAGGTAACTGCTGAGAAAGTGTTTACAAAAGTGTGAAACTTTCATCATCTGCAAGCTGAACTAATGAGTATCACATTGATTTTGATGTTTTAATTTCAATGCATATGATGCTTAATGTCTCTTCACAATGAAAGTGATGGTTGTATATCTCAGCCCTGGTCAATTTTACCTTCTCACAGTTTCTCTCTGAATCTGCTGCAGTCAAGTCTGTGACAGTTTGCCATTTTTTGGGTGATTATTGTTTGTTATATTGCCTTTAAAACAGTTGTAGGCAATTTTGTATATAACGTGTTTATGTGATTTAGATCAGCAGTGAATACATTGACATTGAGATTCTCTTGAGAGCAACAAAATGTCCAAAGTCAACTGCAACAGACCATCGGGCTGACTGTATTTTCATGGACAAGAGGGTAAGTAAAGAGTCACTGTGACTGTGAGCATTGGACATATCAGTTAGCAAATTAATTTAGGTTCATGTTAACTTTTTTGATGCCCTGCGGGGGAAAGTTAGCCAACAATAAAGTAACAAATACATAGGTGGCCTCAAAGAGCCAGTTCCTTCACCTTATTCTCAAATTTTAGTAGGTTTACAGGCTTAAAGGCTGGATTACCAGGCAGAAGCAAATGCTAATCATCTGAGGGGTGACCTGTAGATTATGCTTCGAGCTATGAACCCTAGCTGGCCTTATTTAAAGACCTGTGGGCTGTACTACAAAGCGGGTTTTACATACCCAGAGTTAACTCAATCGAGCCAGGTTAACTAAAACTCATTGTTGAAATCAGCCTTAAATGGCAGTGTGGTGTTTTGTGGTGAAAGGGCAGGACTTAACTCTTGTTTTAATTAGAAAGCCAGTAATTAAACCTGGTCAGAGCAGGGTAGATGTGCAGTGTGAATTACCCTTTAAATTTACCTCTTTAAATAGTGAACTACAGGACCACTTAGCTTGATCGGAGGACAGTATTTTAATACAGAGCAGTGTTCAGTTAAACGGGATTTGTTGTTCATACTTTTAGATGAACTTGCTTTGTATAATATAGCCTTATGGTGACCCTGCTTTGGAAGCTCTTTCCTCTAAAATTGTTCTGTGTCATTAAACCCTGCACTCCAGCAGCTCTGCCTTAAATCATTAGATATATCTTTACTACACCTTCTCTCACTGTATTTATTGCCCACCACTCTTTAAATACTGTTTTTGTGTGTCTGTGTGTTTTTGCAGCCATTCATTAACTGTAGAGTTTGCAGCAGACGGTCTGGTAATGATCTTACACATCCATCAAATGACTGTGTACCAAACAAGAAAGTGGATGAAGTAAGTGTAGAGAGTCTTAGCATTATGGAAATGTAACAGGTGTGTGAATTGTGTCTAAACATGTGGTTAAACTTTGATTGTGTTTGTACATGCAAAAATTTGATCAGAGTACTGTTTATTAATGACAATGTTACTTTTAATCTGAACAACAGTGGCAGCACCAAGGAAAAGCTTGGGGGGGGGGGCTCTAGCTCCTCCTCCAATGACCATAGTACCCCCACAGCACCCCCAAAATATTGGTTTCATTTTTTCTTTAACTATCTGTAAAATCTGTATATTGTGTAAGACATTTTTGCGGTTTTTACAGCATACTTGTAGTGTATTTTTTCTTCAAAGTACACATAGAGGCTCTGTGAGCTAGACGTTAGAATTTCATATTTTATCCTATTTTATCCATGCTGTAGCTTATCGTGCTGTGTGCTTCTATACACCATCTACATAAGCTGAAAAGCTAAAGCACCCGGTCTAAATAATCTCACTCCCCTATAGCACCTGTAGCATTAAGTCACTGGCGCTGCCACTGCTGAATAAACGACTCCAATCTGACTAAACCGCTTAACTTTTCCTCCCCATGTTACATTTCAGGACAAACGACGTAATATGTGTCCTTCTGATAAACCTCTTCTCAGACCTAAAACTGCCTTGGCTTCCAAGGACACTAAAGAAGCTGAAGGAGACCGTCTGACTGTTTCTGATGGCTGATGGTCCTGCAATGTGGACCAGAGGAGGAAACTGGGAGGGAAAATGCTTTGCTTTATATCATGCCCACCCAAAGCCCCCAGTGAGTAAGCCATAGGCGCCGATAGGATGGAAAAACTCCCAAGAAGGAAGAAACCTTGGGAGGGACCAAACTCAAAGGGGGAGCCCATCCTCCTGGGGCCGGCAAAGTGTAGGTGCAGGATCACAAAAAAAACTTGACGAGAGAAACGAGAGAATTCGACTGTCCCTCACAAAAACTGTAAAGTTTTAGTGGCTAAATTGCTTTTTCTATGCCTTTTCAAACAGGAGGAGATTTGTTTGGCTATACGTAGAAATTTTCTATACAATTTAGACAGCACAGAATCATTAACCTACTTTAATGCATTTATTAATACAACCACATATTTCACACATTTTGACATCAGTCATGCAGTGAAGATACAGTCTCTTTATTTCTTGACGCCAACCCTCCCCATTAATCCGGGCTTGGGACCGACACCTAGTTGAGCTGGCTTTCTCCCTTAAGTGGCTGGGTTAGGCTAAACTATGCACATATTTATGAAGACTACTATAAATTTATAAAGACCTCCCTAAATATGTAGTCTAACAAAACGCAGTTTAAAGAAGGTAGCCTACCTGGTAAACAAAGAAATTAAAAGGCCCACAGCATATAATCGGGCTATATCCAAGCAGTTTTTAAGAACGTAACCTACATGGCGAAATTGAATTACTTTCTGGACCAACAAACGCAACCAGACATGAACATTATGCACCTTCCTAGTCTTGATGTATGTCGTCATACAGATGAGGACGTTAAGGCAGCCTTTAGGTCCGACCCATCATGCACTGCAGTTTTTTGCAAATTCCTCAGATGGAAAACCATTAAATACCTCTTCTATTACCTTATATTACCTTATATTCATGTAATAAATATACAAATATCAATTAGTTGGAAATCAGCCAGACAGACGTAATTACTACAAATGGTTTCCACTGTATTTGTGACTCTGAGTGCCGCAGGCTTGGATGCAGTGCCGCACCATTTTGGGCATGCACTGGCATGCACTGGCCAATCATGTAGCACTTCTCTCATAAATATTAATGAGACATCACCTACCACCCTGCAAAAAAGAAATTTGCCGCTCGTCCCCCTGCACATGAACCAACATGGCTGTCTCAACCAGCGGAGCTCCGGAGCCTCTGGAGAAACACGCGGCAAAAAAGGCTCGCATACGGTCTTCCAGAGTTTGGGAATACTTCAGTCATGACACCTTTTCTGCGCCTCTACTGTAGCTGGCGTTAATGACGCTGTTTCAGCCATTTTATATTTTCTGTTTACTTATTCTGTCATGTAAGACTGAGACAAATTATCGTTTACGACTATTCTTACACACTGTAGCCTGACTTGCTGACTTAAGTAAGCTTAACTATAAGCTACCTTTGCTAGTGTTTGTGAATAACATGTTTCTCTAGTTATGAAATTATTCCATGTTTTAGCATCTGTTTCAACATTAAAGTCAAATTGGTATATTGAAATATGTAAAAACTATTGAACTATTAGCTTAAGTCTAACATAGAAAATCCTACTGAATCTCTTAAGATTTTCCTTTTTTGTTAATGCACTAATGTTTAAGAAGTGTCTTAAATTGAATTTCAGATTTGTGTGTGGGTGGGAGTGGGTGAATTGTATTAAATTCATACATTCATTCTTTTGGCTCAGACATTACTGACCTAAAACAAATTGAGGCATTGGGTAAGTGCTTAAATTAGCTACTAAATGGCAAAAAATATTCTAAATATCACATTTTCCATTCTTCGGTATAATTTTAATGAATCACCTATGCTGCCAAACATTAACGCATAGATTGTCACAACACTCTATGTTTTAGTTCTTCTTTATGTGTATAGGACGGTGTGATGGTTCTGGTGGTGGGTGTGGCCGACGCTGCTCGCGATGTTTGGCTATGCTGCAGTCCCAGGGACCAAGTTGGAACACATTTCCACCTTCAAGCTTAGGTGGAAAAACGGCACCGAGACCCAGCAGCAGGACAACTTCTTGTCCAGACAACCAGCCCTGCTTCATCATTGAAGTAAGCCCTGTGAACAGGAGCGAGATGTACTTCTGCAGTGGATGTTATAGCGGAAAGAACATCCCCATCCTCACGTCTGCCGGAGTGCCCCCTCAAGTGGGTGTGTGACTTAACTCGATGGATGAATTGGACAGAATGTACTGTTACTAGAGGTCGACCGATATGGGTTTTTCAAGTCAAGGGTCAGGCGATGGCCGATATATGCTGCTGATTTTTTTTGGCCGATAATTGGACGTTTTCCCCTCTATTTGCATGGTAAAATATCACACTAATAATAACAAACGATACACAAAATTTCTCAATTTAGCATTTATTGAATACTCAACTTGGAAACAATAACACATTTATAAACAATAAAAATAGCAGCATCAGAATCTCTGTTAGTGCACAATATAGCAGCAAACTCCTCATGTTTGACGGAAGGAAATTTGTAAACAATACAAAAAGGAATAAGCATGTTATCTTTAGTTGTAATCCCACTTCCAGTCCCTGAGTCTTACTCACCACACTCATACTTCACAGCAAACAGACAGCAGTTAATTAACCAGAAGAGAAAAATGCAAAAACACAACAGAACTTGTAAATAATAACAAACTAATAGACAATAAAAATAGCAGCATCAGAATCTCTATTAGTGCCAAATATAGCAGCAAACTCCTCATGTCTGACGGAAGGAAAATTTGTAAATACACAAAGGAATGAGCACATCTTCAGTTTTAATCCCATTTCCAGTCCCTGAGTCTTCCTCATCCCACAAGCAGGCAAGGCATGTCACCCCGGTTGTGTGACACTTATTTTATATAATAAAATAAGTGCCCCCTGCGGCCCCAGAGCCCGAGCAGCCGTCTCCGCTGCCTGCAGCTACCGCGCCCACGTCCGAGGCGCTTTCCCTGCCTGCAGCTCCCGGGCAGGCGCCCCCTCTGCAGCCTGCAGCTCCAGTCCCTGGCCCCACTCCAGTCCCTTCTCCCCCTGTGACTCTGGTACCCTCACCCCGACGAGCCCGACCCCGGCCGCAGGTCCTTATGTCTGTGTCCCATAAGGGGAGAGGACACAGACGCACGGCTGGGGTCCCACCCGCCCAGCCCCCTGGCTCGCCCTCCCTCGCCGGCGCTAGGGCTTGGTCGGCACCTGCGGGTCCTGGCCCTCCGGGTCGGCTGTCGTCTGCGGGTCCCCCTCCGCGGCCTCGTCGCCCTGCCTCGGTCCCTCCTCCGGCGTCTTATCGGTTGCCTGCGGGCCCCCCGACGGCGGCTCCTCATTCGCCTGCTGGTCCTCCCGCTCTGGCGTGTCGGAGGACGTCGCCGTCTGCTGCGGCTCCCCCTCTCTCCTTGCCCTCGCCAGGGTCCCTTCCAGCTCCTTCGTCCCCTTCCCTGGTCTCCCCTCCGACTCCCTCCTTCGTCCCTGCGTCTGTCCCTCACCCCGTCTCCTCGGCCCCTCCGGCTCCGGCCTCCCGGCCGCCTGCAGCCCTTCCGGCTGCCTCCCGTCGCCCGCTGGGTCTCCCTCGGGCTCCTCTTGGTTCCCCCTCCTTCTCTCCCTGGCCTCCCGTCTTTGTCCCTCCTGCCTCTGCTCCCCCTCGCTTTGTTCCTCCTGTCTCTGTCCCTCCTCTCTTTGTCCCTCGTCCCTCTGGCTTCTGCTCCTCTTTCCCCGATGTTCCCTTCGTTCACTCCCGGTCCTTTTGTCCTGCCTGTTCCCTCCGTGTCCCCCTTTCTGATCTGTTTCTCTGCCTTTCCTGTCTTATGTCAAGTCTTGTCCTGGCTCCTTCCCCTGTGCCAGTTCTGTCTGTCCGTTCTGTTCCCTGTCCCTCATTAATGAGGTTTTATATAGATATACATATATGCCCGGCTTGTCCGCTCCTCGTGTGTGCCACGCCCCCTGATTACCCACGTGTGCTTCCCTGATCGTCTCCTGCTTTGCCCGATTACTTTGATTAGTCATGACCTATTTTAAGTCCTGGTCTTACCTGTTTGCCCTGTCCGTCATTGTAGTTTGTCAATGCCTGCGTTCCGTCCTGCTCTACCCGCTCCGTTTCCCCGATTAAAGACCCGTTTTCACAAACACAAAAAAAACTATATGTATACATATACATACACTGAACAAAAATATAAACGCAACACTTTTGTTTTTGCTCCCATTTTTCATGAGATGGACTTAAAGATCTACAATTCATTCCAGATACACAATATTACCATTTCTCTCAAACATTTCTCACAAATCAGTCTAAATGTGTGATAGTGAGCACTTCTGCTTTGCTGAGATAATCCATCCCACCTCACAGGTGTGCCACATCAAGATGCTGATCTGACATCATGGGTAGTGCACAGGTGTACCTTATACTGCCCACAATAAAAGGCCACCCTGGAATGTGCAGTTTTGTCTCACAGCAAAATGCCACAGATGCCACAAGCATTGAGGGAGCGTGCAATTGGCATGCTGACAGCAGGAATGTCAACCAGATCTGTTGCTCGTGCATTGAATGTTCATTTCTCAACCATAAGCCGTCTCCAAAGGCGTTTCAGAGAATATGGCAGTACATCCAACCGGCCTCACAACCGCAGACCACGTGTAACCACACCAGCCCAGGACCTCCACATCCAGCAGGTTCACCTCCAAGATCGTCTGAGACCAGCCACTCAGACAGATGATGCACGGCCCCATGTTGCAAGGATCTGTACACAGTTCTTGGAAGCTGAAAATGTCCCAGTTCTTGCATGGCCAGCATACTCACCGGACATGTCACCCGTTGAGCATGTTTGGGATGTGCTTGACCGGCGTATACGACAGCGTGTACCAGTTCCCACTAATATCCAACAACTTCGCACAGCCATTGAAGAGGAGTGGACCAACATTCCACAGGCCACAATTGACAATCTGATAAACTCTATGCGAAGAAGATGTGTTGCATTGTATGAGGCAAATGGTGGTCACACCAGATACTGACCGGTTCTGAGTCCCCAGACCCCCAATAAAGCAAAAAACTGCACATTCCAGGGTGGCCTTTTATTGTGGGCAGTATAAGGTACACCTGTGCACTACCCATGATGTCAGATCAGCATCTTGATGTGGCACACCTGTGAGGTGGGATGGATTATCTCAGCAAAGCAGAAGTGCTCACTATCACACATTTAGACTGATTTGTGAGAAATGTTTGAGAGAAATGGTAATATTGTGTATCTGGAATGAATTGTAGGTCTTTAAGTCCATCTCATGAAAAATGGGAGCAGAAACAAGAGTGTTGCGTTTATATTTTTGTTCAGTATATATATTTATGGGTGTATCGAGACTAGATGGTCAGTATGGATAACTAAGGTGCACTAAAACTGGGTGAGCAGGCAAGGCATGTCACCCAGGTTGTGTGACAATTATTTTATATAAATGTATATATGTATATATATATTCCATCCACCATCCCTCCTTTACGGAGAACTGCGTTATTTTTATTGTCCATTACGAAAAAAATAAAAAAACTATATATATATATATATATATACATATATATTTATGGGTGTATCGAGACTAGTTGGTCATTATGGATAACTAAGTTGCACTAAAATTGGGTGAGCAGGCAAGGCATGTCACCCAGGTTGTGTGACAATTATTTTATATATATGTATGTATATATTCCATCCACCATCCCTCCTTTACGGAGAACTGCGTTATTTTTCTTTTCTATTGCTAATAAAAAAACTATATATATGTACATATATATATATATATATATATGGGTGTATCGAGACTAGATGGTCAGTATGGATAACTAAGGTGCAATAAAATTGGGTGAGCAGGCAAGGCATGTCACCCAGGTTGTGTGACAATTATTTTATATATATGTATATATATATTCCATCCACTATCCCTCCTTTATGGAGAACTGCGTTATTTTTATTGTCTATTGCAAAAAAAAACACAAAAAAACTATATATATATATATATATACACATATATATTTATGGGTGTATCGAGACTAGTTGGTCATTATGGATAACTAAGGTGCACTAAAATTGGGTGAGCAGGCAAGGCATGTCACCCCAGTTGTGTGACAATTATTTTATATAAATGTATATATATATTCCCTCCACCACCCCTCCTTTACGGAGGACTGCTTTATTTTTAATATCCATTGCGAAAAAAAAACACAAGAAAAAGAAAAAATATCTATATATATATATACATATATATATATATATATATATATATATATATATATATATATATATAATATATATGGGTGTGTCGAGACTAGATGGTCAGTATGGATAACTGAGGTGCACTAAAATTGGGTGAGCAGGCAAGGCATGTTCACCCAGGTTGTGTGACAATTATTTTATATATATGCATATACATATTCCATCCACCATCTCTCCTTTATGGAGAACTGCGTTATTTTTATTGTCTATTGCAAAAAAAAAACAGAAAAACTATATATATATATATATATATATATATATATATATATATATATATATATATATATATATATATATATATATATATATACATATATATTCATGGGTGTATCGAGACTAGATGGTCATTATGGATAACTAAAGTGCACTAAAATTGGGTGAGCAGGCAAGGCATGTCACCCAGGTTGTGTGACAATTATTTTATATAAATGTATATATATATATATATATTCCATCCACCATCCCTCCTTTACGGAGAACTGCGTTATTTTTCTTTTCTATTGCTAATAAAAAAACTATATATATATACATATATATTTATGGGTGTATCGAGACTAGATGGTCATTATGAATAACTAAGGTGCACTAAAATTGGGTGAGCAGGCAAGGCATGTCACCCCGGTTGTGTGACAATTATTTTATATATATATTCCCTCCACCACCCCTCCTTTACGGAGGACTGCTTTATTTTTAATATCCATTGCGGAAAAAAAACACAAGAAAAAGAAAAAATATCTATATATATATACTATATATATATATATATATATATATATATATATATATATATATATATATGGGTGTGTCGAGACTAGATGATCAGTATGGATAACTAAAGTGCACTAAAATTGGGTGAGCAGGCAAGGCATGTCACCCAGGTTGTGTGACAATTATTTTATATAAATGTATATATATATATATATATATATATATATATATTCCATCCACCATCCCTCCTTTACGGAGAACTGCGTTATTTTTCTTTTCTATTGCTAATAAAAAAACTATATATATGTACATATATATATATATATATGGGTGTATCGAGACTAGTTGGTCATTATGGATAACTAAGTTGCACTAAAATTGGGTGAGCAGGCAAGGCATGTCACCCAGGTTGTGTGACAATTATTTTATATATATATGTATATATATATTCCCTCCACCACCCCTCCTTTACGGAGGACTGCTTTATTTTTAATATCCATTGCGGAAAAAAAACACAAGAAAAAGAAAAAATATCTATATATATATATACATATATATATATATATATATATATATATATATATATATATATATATATATGGGTGTGTCGAGACTAGATGATCAGTATGGATAACTAAAGTGCACTAAAATTGGGTGAGCAGGCAAGGCATGTCACCCAGGTTGTGTGACAATTATTTTATATAAATGTATATATATATATATATATATATATATATATATATATATATATATATTCCATCCACCATCCCTCCTTTACGGAGAACTGCGTTATTTTTCTTTTCTATTGCTAATAAAAAAACTATATATATGTACATATATATATATATATATATGGGTGTATCGAGACTAGTTGGTCATTATGGATAACTAAGTTGCACTAAAATTGGGTGAGCAGGCAAGGCATGTCACCCAGGTTGTGTGACAATTATTTTATATATATATGTATATATATATTCCCTCCACCACCCCTCCTTTACGGAGGACTGCTTTATTTTTAATATCCATTGCGAAAAAAAAACACAAGAAAAAGAAAAAATATCTATATATATACATATATATATATATATATATATATATATATATATATATATATATATATATATATGGGTGTGTCGAGACTAGATGGTCAGTATGGATAACTAAGGTGCACTAAAATTGGGTGAGCAGGCAAGGCATGTCACCCAGGTTGTGTGACAATTATTTTATATATATGCATATACATATTCCATCCACCATCCCTCCTTTACGGAGAACTGCGTTATTTTTATTGTCTATTGCAAAAAAAAAACAGAAAAACTATATATATATATATATATATATATATATATATATATATATATATATATATATATACATATATATTCATGGGTGTATCGAGACTAGATGGTCATTATGGATAACTAAAGTGCACTAAAATTGGGTGAGCAGGCAAGGCATGTCACCCAGGTTGTGTGACAATTATTTTATATAAATGTATATATATATATATATATATTCCATCCACCATCCCTCCTTTACGGAGAACTGCGTTATTTTTCTTTTCTATTGCTAATAAAAAAACTATATATATATGTACATATATATATATATATATGGGTGTATCGAGACTAGTTGGTCATTATGGATAACTAAGTTGCACTAAAATTGGGTGAGCAGGCAAGGCATGTCACCCAAGTTGTGTGACAATTATTTTATATATATGTATATATATATTCCATCCACCATCCCTCCTTTATGGAGAACTGCGTTATTTTTATTGTCTATTGCAAAAAAAAAACAAAAAAAACTATATATATATACATATATATTTATGGGTGTATCGAGACTAGATGGTCATTATGAATAACTAAGGTGCACTAAAACTGGGTGAGCAGGCAAGGCATGTCACCCAGGTTGTGTGACAATTATTTTATATATATGTATATATATATTCCATCCACCATCCCTCCTTTATGGAGAACTGCGTTATTTTTATTGTCTATTGCAAAAAAAAAAACAAAAAAAAACTATATATATATATACATATATATATATGGGTGTATCGAGACTAGAAGGTCATTATGCATAACTAAAGTGCACTAAAATTGGGTGAGCAGGATAGGCATGTCACCCCAGTTGTGTGACAATTATTTTATATATATGTATATATATATATATATTCCCTCCACCACCCCTCCTCTACGGAGGACTGCTTTATTTTTATTTCCATTGCAAAAATAAAAAATTTTAAAACACAAAAAAAAAAAAAAAAACGAAAATAATAATAATAAAAATAATTTTGAATGTGTATTCAAATAAGTTTGAATGTGTGTGAACTATATATAAATATATATATACACATGCATATACAGAAATATATACACACACACACATATATATATATACACACACACACACAGACACACACTCACATAAACACATACACACACTGTGTACAGTCTTATGCAAAGGTTTGGCACCCCTTGACAAATAACATCTTTTCAATTACAAAAGCAACAATATCAGTTAATACAGTCTCTTTAGGAACTGGGGGAAAAATACACAATATTTTCAGCAAACATTGATGAATAGTTACTTTTTATGCCATAAATTGAACAAAATTACAAAATAAAAACATTATTATGGCACTCTGCAAAAGTTTGGGCACCCTACGTAATCAGTACTTAGTAACACCTCCTCTGCCAGATATCACAGCTTACAAGCGCTTCTTATAGCCAGCTGAAAGGCTTTCAGTTCTTGTACTTGGGATTTTCTCACATTCTTCCTTGCAAAAGGCTTCTAGTTCTGTAATATTCTAATATATCAAGGGCTGTATTGTCAAATAGGAGATCGGCAGCATTCTCCCACCTGAGAAAACTGTACTACAATGCCCTTGATAGTGTGTAGAAACACACTCGTCAGCTCTAGTCCTCCTGTAACAACGCAAAAGGACTGGCAACCCTCAGGTATTTATGCGTGCGATTGTATGATAAATTCACCCTGACAGTCTCACACTTCTCTTGGTACCAACAGGTCTCATGGAATATATAAAAGGCAACTGCAACAATTATACTCGGCACTAAACATCGAGGCACGGAAATGCAGCAGAGCTTGTGTATTTCTCAGGATGCATTCTAGTAAAATGCCCGGAAAATAGCTAAAGACATATTTCAAGGGGCACTATATAAAACCGATGGAAATTTTACTGATTAAATAAAAGGAAAAGCATCGTTTGAAAAATCACAAATGTTTCTAAGATTCAATGCATCGCTTTTTGACCACATCATAGCGATGAACACATCATTGTTCCTGACAATGTCCTAATACAGAAATAAAACTTTATGTTGGTAAACTCAAAAAGCCTTCAGCTGTCACACTGGCTAACGATCTCAAACGATTATAAAGCAGCATTTTGAAAAGCGCTGTTTTAAAATAACAGATACAACACTTACCTTGTCTTCTGGCCAAATGCTTTTCACGGCTTGGCACTCCAACGGTGCTGAAACGAAATTTGTATTTCCTCCTACCTCGTTGGCCCTTCAGTTCTTCTTTTCTCCCTTTGGATGTTTTTTTCCTTCTTCTTTGGATATTGTTTTTTATTTTTGTTTGTTTTTTTTTACTTTGCATGTTTTTCCTTCTTCGGATATTATTTTTTTGGCTTATTTTTTTAGACGATGTTTTTTTCGTCTTCTTTAAAAATTGATTTTTTTCGTCTTCTTTAAATATTGTTTTTTTTTTCATCCTTTTGATGTTGTTTTACGGAACAAGAGCCGTACAGTGCTACTCTATCAGGAGGTAGCGCCAACTGAACGCCTTGAAGCAGTACCCAGCTCTTTTATAGGGAGCGTCAACCCGAAGTCAAGTTCTAGAACGTTGCACTCACTTTTCATTGGTTTCCCAGCTATGCTGTCAGAATAATGTTTGCTGATTGGTCGAAAATTTTAAAACGTACCCGAGTACTGTAAAAAAAAACTCAAGATCTTGCTACCCTACGGAGCACCCATAAGGTGATTTTTTTTATACGTTATATGCAGCTATTTGTAGCAGGCCGTAATTAGACTAATCCACCCTTTGTCAATAAAGCCAACAAGAGAACAGGTTGCCCAAAGTTTGCTCAGGTACACGCCACAGCACAACCTTAAAAAACACATCCAGCACAAATCACACTAGTGAATGACACAGCAAATCACAGCAATAAAAAAGACCCCTATGGGCAATCCAGCACCCAGACTACAGGTGCCAAAAGGCCCAGCCTGCCTAATAATGAACCCAAAATATACATACAACAAAGAAAAAGACACAAACAAAAAAGAAAATAAAACTAGCCAGCTGCTCCCACTAAACCCCGCTCCCGAGGCCACTAAGCCGGCTGGCTTGATAATACACGATACAACCTCAGATAAAACATATTAAAGCAAAACACCAGGGAGGTTTACAACCTGATCCTTAAAATTATCGACCCGTAATTCCACCTTGAAAACCCCTAAAGAACAGTAGTTTACCCCATGACTCACTGCCCCATTCAAACAAAAAAAAAACAGGTTTTTGGGGTAACCTTTAGGTCAGCTCTTCAAAACCAGGTATGAGGACTCTTCAGCTAATCAGTCCTCTAATTAGAAATCTAATTAGGGAGTTGCAGCGAAAACCTGCATACACACCGGCCCTTTGCGGATAAGATTGTTCACCCCTGAAACAAGCAAACAGAAAGGCTGCTACACTGCAAATTCAATATGCCCGCCGATGCTCCACCAAATCTATCAGGACCCTGCCTGTCTTTCCCGTGCCTGCTCCTTTGCCAATATGCCCTACCATCGGAACATGCACAGCCATCTCGCCCCGGCTATGCCTCCAGTCCGAACTGCAGTTCCTATACCTGCCTATAATTGCCTGGCTACAATCCATCCCCCAAAATGAAATTGATGACCCAACGATCACAGCTAAGAATTCTATCCCCAAACCACTGGTCTTTCCTCCCCAACCGAACGATCATTCACTGACCGTGGTAACTTATAAGGGTTGGTATGATGACCAGTGGTGGACCTCACCGAACGTTTAAACTGGTCTCTACACCTCGGGGGGGACATAACCTCCTCCATTATACGAGGCCTACTTGTGGATGCTCTATTGGCGACCCCTCCCACCAGCCCTGTCCCCGTAAAACCACAGAGTCCTCATCCGATTCCATTTCTGTTGCCCCCTGTGGGCAACCCAGACTCAGGAGACATTACCAGAACATCTTCCCCTGACATAACAACCCCCTGTGGTACTGGACGCAACTCTGTTCGGTGAACTTGACGGACAACCCCGTCCCCCCTCCATTGGAGTTGCAGAGTAAACTGCACCCTGATCTTGGGGACACCGAACTACCATATACAAACAAGGCATCCCAATGATCCTGTATTTTACCTCGAACATGGTTCCGCAAACACACCAGCTGACCTTCATCAAACCCCTAATCATTAACCAACTCATTGTGTTTCCGATTTCGTGGTGTGGCTTGTTCCTCCAACTAAGCCTTCACATACTCTTGAAGCACCTGCAAACTTTCCTGATGGTTTTGTACCCATTCCTCCAAAGGTCCACCATACTGACTGATCCCGGCAGGAGCCTGAAGATAGTGTATCGGTAATCGAGGCTCACAGCCAGACCTTAAATAAAAAGGCATCATCCAGTCATTTGGTGGGGTGTAGTATTGTAAGCTTCTCTGCTGGAGGAAGTGTGTGAAGCAAATTGTGCAAAAAAAATATTAAAGCAACACCAGGGAGGTTTACAATCTAGATCCTTAAAATGATCGACCTGCAATTCCACCTTGAAAATCCAATTACCATATAAAGGATACAAGATGTAAAGATGACAAATGACATGGCCACACATTTGTTGTTTAGACTGTTGTGTCAGGTTAATTGAAAGCTGAAGGATCTTAGTGTTTACTAGTCTAAGTAACAGAATGTCTAAACACTGTGCTTGCCTTTATGGGTTTTTAAGCAGAACATATAGGTATAGAAACATATTAACATTACGTTTCACGATTCACTGACTGGAGAATAGGAGAATATACACATCAATATTACTACTTAAGTTAACTAACCCCTAATCCCAACCCCCTATTGGCACGGAGCCCGCCAGGGTTCAGGTGAGATATAAATCTGTAATCTGTATCAATGGTTTTGCTATCCATACCCACCCTATTAATGTTAGCTTCCCAGGGTTTCTTGTTAGACAAGCTCTGTGTCTCTCTATACCCCCATTTACTGCACGACTGATTGTCCATTTATAAAGAATCAAATAGGGTGAAGATGGTTTTAGTTTACAATTACTCTGGAAGGTGACCAGATTAAAAAAAACTAAATACCATGCCTACGTGTATGTAATCTCCATCACAGTCCCCATTTTCCCCATAATCCTCGTTTTGATAGTGCCAATTTGTGTAATGTGAGTTTTTTTTTTTTTTTTAAAAACTGTTATAGAAGAACATACTGGATGCCACATGTGTACAATTACCCCTTTCTAATTAGTGGGGTCCGTTGTGTCAGCTACAGCCTTTACTAACATACACATAAGTATACAGTCTTACAGCACTTTTGTTTTCCTTTTGTATTTAATGGTTTTCCATTTAGGGGGCAGCATGGTGGTGCAGTGGTTAGCACTGTTGCCTCACACCTCTAGGGCCCCGGGTTCGACGTCTCCACCTGGGTCACATGTGTGTGGAGTTTGCATGTTCTACCCATGTCATCGTGGGGTTTCCTCCGGGTACTCTGGTTTCCCCCACAGTCCAAAAACATGCTGAGGCTAATTGGAGTTGCTAAATTGCCCATAGGAGTGTATGCGTGAGTGAATAGTGTGTGAGTGTGCCCTGCGATGGGCTGGCCCGCCATCCTGAGTTGTTCCCTGTCTCGTGCCCATTGCTTCCGGGATAGGCTCCAGACCCCCCGCGATCCAGAGGATAAGCGGTTTGGAAAATGGATGGATGGATGGACAGTTTTCCATTTGAGGAATTAGCAAAAAACTGCAGTGCATGATGGGTAGGATCTAAAGGCTGCCTAACGCCCTTAATTTGTTTGCAATTTCGCCAGGTAGGCTACCTTCTTTAAAACTGCGTTTTGCTAGACTACACATTTCGAGATGTTTTATTGTAGTCTTGGTAAATATATATATATAGTTTAGCCTAACCCAGCCACTTAAGGGAGCAAGCCAGCTCAGGTAGGTGCCAGTCCCCAAGCCCGGATTAATGGAGAGGGTTGGCGTCAAGAAATAAAGAGAAATAAAGACAACTAATACTCCTAGTTTGCGAGATCTGACTGCAATGGCAGCACTGCTACAAGGGTGTGGATAAATCTATACAATATCACCTGCATGCACATTACTTCTTTTACAATAACCAACTCCTGATCCATACTGTTAGTCGTGAAAAAAAAAACTATCGTGTACATAGAGGCCCTGTGTAAAAAGATAACTGCCAAGGAAAAGATCAAAAACATTTATTTCAAGGATACAAAGTTTTTATGGTCATGTACAGTGTACAGTGCAATTCTTATTTGATTAACTTGAATGTCTCCACAGACTAGACGATTAAACAAATAAAGCAGCGCAACATTACAATAACTAATAACAAATAAACAAAGCTCACGAGTACTATTACAGTATTTATATCATTTATTTAAACTTAATTTTACCAGGTAAATTAACTACAAAGCAGTTACCACTGCTTTACCTGCTTCTCGGGAGAAATAGCAGATATACGTCATGTATGTGACTAAATTCTTAAGCCAATAAGGGCAAAGTTGTGTCGTAATGGAGGCGGATCCAGTTTGTGCAGCCGGTTAAAGACACTACGGGCATGTAAATGGAGAACGAAATTATAGTTATAATTCGGCGTGTTCGCGAAAACGACTTCATTTATTTTCTTATTGATTTATCGACAGACCATCATACTTTTTAGACGTTATAATAACAACACTCTATTGATCCCCAAAGAGAGAATTCTCTCCTTGCCTGCCCCCTCTTACTGTCCATGATACACAAGCACATATGTAGAAAAACGTCAGCTTGGAAGCCAAGGCTGGACTTATTCTGGTATTCTGTTCTCCCAAGTAAGGCATCCCAAGTTCGAATCCAACTTCCGACAAAAGTTCTTCAATCGCTACAGCACAATTTGAGCCACTGATCGGCTTTAATTGCTTTGTTTTATTTTTGCGTTTCAGGCAAAACTACATAACACTTAAAGACACTACGGGCATGTAAATGGAGAACGAAATTATAGTTATAGCGAATCTCCTACACACAATACCAAGGTTACCAACTTTGGTCAGCTGGCCGGAGTGAGACGTTTCTCAGGCGCCAGCCTGAGAGTCTGAAAACACGTCACACCAGATGCATGAGAGATGGAAACCTGGGATATTCAGTCGAATCAGATCAAATATGATGCTAAGTTAGTACTAAGTTAAAATATGTTCCGCACTTGTAACATGCACCCATGATTTGGAACAGCAGCATACCTGTCAAGGTTTGGATTTGAAAATAAAGGAAATTTTCCGGCACCCGCCGTGAGCCATCCCACCACCGCAACCAGGCTCCAGTATCCCTTACATTTTAAGACAGGAAATATAAAATAATATAAATTATATAAAATATAATATAAATATAAATATATAAAATATATAAAATATATTTTTGGCCACAACCGGGATTCGAACCCCGGTCTCCCGTGTGAAAGGCGGCGATCTTACCACTACACTATCCAGCAACTATATAATATAAGGGGGATTTACGGGAAAATACTAATATGGGAGGACGGCGGGAAAGAGAAGTAAAATACGGTAGTTTCCCGGCCAAAACGGGAGACTTGACAGCTATGGCTGTCTCTGGCCACGCCCCCTACAGTCGGTCCGGCCCCTGTTCGCGTGTTCGCGAAAACGACTTCATTTATTTTCTTATTGATTTATCGACAGACTTTTTAGACGTTATAATAACAACACTCTATTGATCCCCCTCTTACTGTCCATGATACACAATGACGAGACACATGTTCACTAATGACGAGAACTATTCTATTTTTCATGCCGGGGGTCCCATTTACAAATCTTGTTCTTGTTCTCTGCTTTCTCCTTTCTCGTTCCCGTCACACCAGATGCATGAGAGATGGAAACCTGGGATATTCAGTCGAATCAGATCAAATATGATGCTAAGTTAGTACTAAGTTAAAATATGTTCCGCACTTGTAACATGCACCCATGATTTGGAACAGCAGCATACCTGTCAAGGTTTGGATTTGAAAATAAAGGAAATTTTCCGGCACCCGCCGTGAGCCATCCCACCACCGCAACCAGGCTCCAGTATCCCTTACATTTTAAGACAGGAAATATAAAATAATATAAATTATATAAAATATAATATAAATATAAATATAAAAAATATATAAAATATATTTTTGGCCACAACCGGGATTCGAACCCCGGTCTCCCGTGTGAAAGGCGGCGATCTTACCACTACACTATCCAGCAACTATATAATATAAGGGAGATTTACGGGAAAATACTAATACGGGAGGACGGCGGGAAAGAGAAGTAAAACGGGAGACTTGACAGCTATGGTCAGCAGGCTGTCTCTGGCCACGCCCCCTACAGTCGGTCCGGCCCCTGGCTTTTCCAGCGTGTTCGCGAAAACGACTTCATTTATTTTCTTATTGATTTATCGACAGACCATCATACTTTTTAGACGTTATAATAACAACACTCTATTGATCCCCAAAGAGAGAAATTCTCTCCTTGCCTGCCCCCTCTTACTGTCCATGATACACAAGCACATATGTAGAAAAACGTCAGCTTGGAAGCCAAGGCTGGACTTAACCTACTCTATTCTGGTATTCTGTTCTCCCAAGTAAGGCGTGGGTTCGAATCCAACTTCCGACAAAAGTTCTTCAATCGCTACAGCACAATTTGAGCCACTGATCGGCTTTAATTGCTTTGTTTTATTTTTGCGTTTCAGGCAAAACTACATAACACTTAAAGACACTTCGGGCATGCAAATGGAGAACGAAATTATAGTTATACCGAATCTCCTACACACAATACCAAGGTTACCAACTTTGGTCAGCTGGCCGGAGTGAGACGTTTCTCAGGCGCCAGCCTGAGAGTCTGAAAACACGTCACACCAGATGCATGAGAGATGGAAACCTGGGATATTCAGTCGAATCAGATCAAATATGATGCTAAGTTAGTACTAAGTTAAAATATGTTCCGCACTTGTAACATGCACCCATGATTTGGAACAGCAGCATACCTGTCAAGGTTTGGATTTGAAAATAAAGGAAATTTTCCGGCACCCGCCGTGAGCCATCCCACCACCGCAACCAGGCTCCAGTATCCCTTACATTTTAAGACAGGAAATATAAAATAATATAAATTATATAAAATATAATATAAATATAAATATATAAAATATATAAAATATATTTTTGGCCACAACCGGGATTCGAACCCCGGTCTCCCGTGTGAAAGGCGGCGATCTTACCACTACACTATCCAGCAACTATATAATATAAGGGAGATTTACGGGAAAATACTAATACGGGAGGACGGCGGGAAAGAGAAGTAAAATACGGTAGTTTCCCGGCCAAAACGGGAGACTTGACAGCTATGGCTGTCTCTGGCCACGCCCCCTACAGTCGGTCCGGCCCCTGTTCGCGTGTTCGCGAAAACGACTTCATTTATTTTCTTATTGATTTATCGACAGACTTTTTAGACGTTATAATAACAACACTCTATTGATCCCCCTCTTACTGTCCATGATACACAATGACGAGACACATGTTCACTAATGACGAGAACTATTCTATTTTTCATGCCGGGGGTCCTTCAAATCTTACATTTACAAATCTTGTTCTTGTTCTCTGCTTTCTCCTTTCTCGTTCCCGTAGATATATATTATTATACGGAGATTTACGGAGTCTTCAAAGACGGTCCGGCTCCAGCTCAAGGATCACTGTTGCTGTGGTGTAGATCAGCTGATCTGTAGTAGTCTTCTACGTACATCTTCTAGTAGACCTTCTGAGGGTACTTCACGCATTCTTGGTCGGAGGGTCCAGGTTTCCAGCTTAGCTTATTTCTTATTTCTCAGGTCAGCTGCTCTTGTTTGGGATGTGCTTGACCGGCGTATACGACAGCGTGTACCAGTTCCCACTAATATCCAACAACTTCGCACAGCCATTGAAGAGGAGTGGACCAACATTCCACAGGCCACAATTGACAATCTGATAAACTCTATGCGAAGAAGATGTGTTGCATTGCATGAGGCAAATGGTGGTCACACCAGATACTGACCGGTTCTGAGTCCCCAGACCCCCAATAAAGCAAAAAACTGCACATTCCAGGGTGGCCTTTTATTGTGGGCAGTATAAGGTACACCTGTGCACTACCCATGATGTCAGATCAGCATCTTGATGTGGCACACCTGTGAGGTGGGATGGATTATCTCAGCAAAGCAGAAGTGCTCACTATCACACATTTAGACTGATTTGTGAGAAATGTTTGAGAGAAATGGTAATATTGTGTATCTGGAATGAATTGTAGGTCTTTAAGTCCATCTCATGAAAAATGGGAGCAGAAACAAGAGTGTTGCGTTTATATTTTTGTTCAGTATAGAATAAGCCCAGATTTATGTTTATTCAGTGGAGATAAGTACAACCTCTAAAGATAGGCCTACACCCGTTTTGGCAGTGTCTCCGGATCCCATGACAAATAATGCCTTCAGTACATCCTCCTCAACCCACACTGAAAGCAGAAGTGCTATGGGCTTTGCAAACGGTTTGCCGACATCACTCCTATACGTCCAATGATGACATTCACACCGTCTCCAGGGTGATGTTCCCTGACTCGCAGGGTCACTTGTGGTAAAGATAAAACCGCTTTTCTTGCGCGATTTGGACTCGCTCCATATATTAAAAGGGAGCTTCGTTGTCATGTTTGACGTAAGTATGAACAGGACCATCAAAAGAAAACAACTGGATGTGCATGTCAGGTATTGGGTGAATTATGAGAATGGCTCTCGAGTGCAGTCCTGGTTCTGGGATCACAGTACATGAGCCACTCCACCGCTGAAGACTTACTGGAGAAGTTTAAGGTAAGCCATTCAATAACATTTAAACTCATTAACGAACCCATGATTTTTAAATATCCATGGTTTATCTTTACATGTGTTTAAATGGGAGAACCATATTTATTGGTAAGCATATTTTAAAGATTTTATTGCTGCTTCATGGCTTTTGCTGCAAAAAAAATAGTTCATTGAGGAAATAGAATGTTTAAGTGTTGTGTAGCAACATGTACAGCTGTTGTACAGGCAAAAACTCTGGCTCAGTCCAAAGGAGGTGGATATAGGAATGGCTGTCATCAAGGTGGGACTTCTGTGAATTCACTGGTATCTTTACATACAAATGTATCAAACAATTGTGAAGTAAAAAATATGTGAATAACATGGAGTTTGAGCTGGTTTGATATGTACAGCTGAGGTAGTGTTAACCTTGGGCTGAGTGTGCAGAAAGATTCTGGAAATTTGACAAACCATCTTTTTGTCAGAGACAGTCAGGAGCCAAAGGCAGTGGAAGTGACCTTGGTGTCCTTCAGATTAAAAAAAATTGCCAGATTGTGCTCTCAAAAATGTGCAAAAAGGCCTTGGATAAATGCCCTCTGAAGTACTCGATTGTACATGAGATGACGTGCTTGGACCCAAACAAAATGCACACCAGCCAGATAACTGCCAGCAGAAAAGGAGAAATCTCATGCAGAAGTTTGCGCAGGAGAATCGGTTGGCAGGCAGGATATCTGCTGGTAAATCATAGGATAAGAATAGGATAGTTCAGAATATTATTTTTAAATTATGCTTTTCTTTTTTCACATCTAACTGAATCAGGGACGGATTACAAACCGGGTTAGCGGGGCCGCTGCCCAGGGGCCCTTGGGGTGCAGGGGGCCCGTGGGCCCCAAGCCCAAAACAATTTGCAACGCTTATCAGCAATGTATTTTCGTTTGTCTATTTTAGAGGGCCTACATTCTTTGATCCTCTGCCTACAAGGTCCCCTGACCCTATAGGGAGGGTGTTTGGCTGCCAAGGGCCCTTGACTTGTGGTGGTTGTGGTGGTGGTGCAGGTGGTGGTGGTGGGGGGGGGCCTCGCGAACGTTTTACCCAGGGGCCCACACAACCCATAATCCGTCCCTGAACTGAATAGTGTTAACACGTAGATTTTAGCAGTATTTAGAAGACCGACTCTTGGTGTTTGAAAAGAAGCATCAGCCCAGTTATATTTTCTTTGATGAGCCTAGAGATATCTCAAGATTAAATTAAAATGATTGCACATTTATGGTATCATAGGAAAATTGGGTTATAAATCACTTTCCTATTCTACATGTGATTCTGTGTATTGACATTGTTGATCTGCATCTAATCTACTGTAATTAATGTAATTACAGGTGATGCAATATCCCAGCAGTCTGATAATCACCTGCACAATGAGGCAAAAGGCTTGGATTTTATATCCTTCATTCCTTCAGCACCATCCAAAGTTGATGTCTTTTTACATCAAAAAGTTAGTGGGCCTTATCCTGACCTCTGGATGTTCTGCAAGAACTTGCTGCTGCTGTCCTATGGGCAAGCCGAAGTGGAACGAATAGAGGTGGAGACCTGCAACTTATCAGAGGAAACAGTTGTTGCACAGAGGCTTATATGCGACCATGTCAGAGTGTGTGGGGGAGCAACCAAAGCGCCTCTGACCAAAGGTGAAAGATGAGCGAAAAGCAAAAAAGAAAACTTGAGGAACTCAAGAGGAAGAGAGTCTCACTGGAAAGTGTATGTGAGAGTTTACAAAAGGATGCTGAGCACATGGCAGAGGAAGCAGAGAGTGCTGCTGGAACCAAAAGGGAAACATTACTTACCAAGTCCAATACTCTGAGCCGACGAGCGAAGGAGGAGAAAGAGCAGTTGGTGGTCTTAAATGCAGATACTGAAGAATAGGCTACTGAACTGTGACTCCTAACACATCAAGAGTGAATCGGTGGAAACAAAAATATTTAGGTTCTTTGCATTTTTGGAGTATTTTACTTTCTGTGCCTGTTTGTACATTGTTCACAGCCATAATACTTTATAATTACAAGGTAGTTTTATGTTAGAGCTCTTGCTCCAATAAATATGTGCCTTGTAATTAACTAAATTCTAGGCTATTCAGTTTTTTTTGCCCTCGTGATGGTCGTGGGTTGTGAAAAAAGCCTTCTTCTTAGGGGTACCGCTGGGGCCAGCCGGGCGTATGTCGTGGCTTCAGTGAGTACTTATGTTTGTCATGCTGCCTGTGTACTTTATAGCGGCACAACATATTTCTGCAAATTGCATGCGTCAAATTGTCTGTCTCTCTTAAAAAATATGAAGTGTCACCAAAATTTTAAACGGGGAATCAATCTCAATGAAAAATATTCGTCAAGTAACGTTTCTAAAATAATATAGACATACTAATAATTATATATTAATAAATCGGATGAACGATGCATCCCAAATTGTATCCGCTGCGCACTTCTTAATCAGGGCAATCGCATCGTGGAGGTTTCTGCAGATGCCCAAAAAGACTTACTTAAGAAAACTGTTGCATGATAATTTGTACCATTTTCAAGGGTGGGGGGCGTGCAGTAGATGCCCCCTTTATTTTTGTGCTTCTGCCGTTCAAACCGAGCAGCACTGAGTTTGTCATGGCACCTGACGCCAAATCTACTGCTTAGCTGCTACAGACAGAACTATCTTCAAATCACCACTAGGGGGTGTCAATGCTGCAGCTTCGTTCTATGGTTGATCTTTTTCAAAGACAGTTTTTTTTCTCTCTCTCCACATAATCAACTTAACTGATTAGCGTGCTTTCATAGTAATGGTTTTTAATCCGTGTTAATCTTCTGAACAATGACTAGTAAAGGTTCTATGAGGTTGTCCTACTTACTATGGATTTTAAGTTTTTTATCAAGGTGTTAAAACGTACCACAGTTGCCAGTCCTGTGTTTTATGTCTAGCAATTTGTACAGTTTCTTCAGTATAAACACATGCCATGATCTGTGAGAATCTCCTCCAGAACTCTGCATTTCCTCAAGATCTTTTTGTAATATTGCATCATGGCACTGCTCAGAACAACACAGATGGTGCATAACAACACAAGGGAGTACAAGACAACATGGTGCAGAAACAGTGCGATACAAAGCAGGACAAAACTGGATGATACGTGGTCAGTGGTGGATAAAGTGCAGTAACAGCTGTACAGTGCAGCTGCCGTGGAAATGACTGTTACAGGGGATGCAAAAGCTGCAGGTTTGAATTGTTTGGCGAATGAAGCTGTTCATGAATCTGCTAGTCAGTGTTTGTGGATGGTGGTCAGAGTCCTGGATTATAGACTGAACCTTGTTACTGTGGCAGTTAAAGTACAGCTGGTCAATGGAGGGCAGTTCAGTGCGAATGATGTTCTTAACAGACTTCGCAATGTACTGCCTTCCTGTCATGTGGCTCCACCATACCATAGTACTACTGTAAGAACTAGGGATGTAACGATACATTCAACTCACCATTTGATACGATTCACGATTCTGAGTTCACGATACAATTTTCTCATTTTTTGCAGAATGAGCTGCAGACAAATATATTCAAAAATATTCTTATATTTATCTTTCTGAACTGTTGACACTGTTGTGAACAGTGCAACTGAATTTGAATAAAATACTGTTGAAAAAAATCCCAAATCAAAATAAGTAAATAAAAAAAAATAAATCAAATAAATAAGCTAAGGTTTGCATGTGCAGCTTTTTAGCGTGCTTTGCCCTTTTAATAATCTTCACTCAGCTCACGGTGGTGCCAGTGGACCTGTTTGTGTATGTTATCAGTCTATTACAATGTTTGCATGCAGTTTATGTCTTGTCTGTGCTTTTCTCGCTGTTTCCTCCTCGTTTGTGATTACCGGAAAGCTAATATGCTGCCACACCGCCAATTGAAGATCGGGCGGTGCGTCCATCCATCCATTTTCTGAAACCACTTAATCCCAACTGGGATCGCGGGGGAGACCGGAGCCTATCCCGGGAACAAGGGGCGCAGACAGGAACCAAGCCCAGGCAGTCACCTACACACCGCAGGTCGCACACACTCACACAACTACAGGGCCAATTTAGACTCACCAGTCAACCTATCCTGCATGCTTTTGGACCGTGGGAGGAACCTGGAGTCCCCGGCGAAAACGGGGAGAGCATGCGAACTCCACACAGAAAGGGCCCTGGACCGAAGCCAGCACTAACCACTGTGCCGTCCTCAGTTTCAAATTCATTCATCATCTCGCGTTCGCTCAAAACCAAAAACTGACGTACGATGTCGACGTGATACGCAGTGACATCTGACGTCAAACTCACATTGTGAAATCAAATGTAATATTACACCAGTTTTTCTGTTAAAGTACTGTGAAGTACTCCTACAATAGTGATTCATTTTCCACATCAGCCGGTTTAAATCTTCATGCATTTGCACCGATTTTTAACTGATTTGTGATTCATCATTACATGCCAGGGCCAGCAGCTCTGCATGGCTCGACCCTCATAAACATTCTCCACACATGCTGTTCAGGCAGTGGCCACAGAAATTCCCCCAGTGAACTTTATGCTTTCTGTCGGAGAGTATGCTGTGTTCTGGCCTTAAACCCTGCTTACTACTTTGCAGACTTTGATCCTCTTAACAACAATTGGCATTTCTGGTGGCTGAATATCCATCCATCCGTCATCCAACTGCATGCTTAAAAGCTGTGAATAATAGTAATAATTCTTAAAATTGCAACTATCTAGAATTTCAGCCTAGTTACTCAGCTAAATTACTATTTAAACCTAGAATAATTTCTATAAGGGGCGGCATGGTGGTGCAGTGGTTAGCACTGTCGCCTCACACCTCTGGGACCCGGGTTCGTGTCTCCGCCTGGGTCACATGTGTGTGGAGTTTGCATGTTCTCCCCATGTCGTTGTGGGGTTTCCTCTGGGTACTCCGGTTTCCCCCCACAGTCCAAAAACATGCTGGGGCTAATTGGAGTTGCTGAATTGCCCGTAGGTGTGTGTGTGTGAGTGGATGGTGTGTGAGTGTGCCCTGCGATGGGCTGGCCCCCCATCCTGGGTTGTTCCCTGCCTCGTGCCCATTGATTCTGGGATAGGCTCCGGACCCCCCGCGACCCAATAGGATAAGCGGTTTGGAAAATGGATGGATGGATAATTTCTATATGTGTGATAGAATCAAAAAATATTTTGTTTTACATATAAATCTTCACAAGGTGTATTACACATGGTATTCCCCAGACACCGCCACCCCAACAGATGCTTTGTTTGTTAAGACAATAGCTCAGAAAGTGGTTGATCGATCTTTTGCAGCTTTTACCAAGGTTTGTACAAGCCAAAATTAAATTTTGAAACGGATCCCTGCCACACCCTGCCCTCCTGAACCTCCCGTTTCCTCCCTAGTGTGGTATAACGTGCCATGCCTGTTCCGCGTTTGTTTTACCTCTCCTTCCTGCCCTTGTGTTACTCATTTCAGGTGCCTCTAGTTTGCTCCCTGCTTAGCCTTGTATAAATGTGCTTCTCAGTCCTGCCTTTAATGTTGCTGCTGCTGTTTGCCTGTGTGTTCTTCCCTGCTTATGATTCCCCCGTGATCCAGTTGTGATCCAGTTGTCTTCATATCATGTATTCACATTCCTCAGCTGAGAGTGAACAAAGTTCTGTGGAAAGTATCTGACTACAGATAGACTTTCACCCAGTTCTCTGCGGGAGCTCTGATTACAGAGTGACTCCCCGACTACTTCTGAAGCCCTTCCTTAAGTATCCAGACCAGGTGATGGCATGTTTCTGAAGACTGACTAATTTCGGTCAATGGTTAATTTTAGGGGCATTGCTGACCTTGGTTCTCAAGTCCCCAGCCAATCAGATCACTTTAGGGGGTGGTTGTAATTCCCTTGTTCTACCATGAGAGAATCTCTCTCAGTTTGGTGGGTTGAGCCGAAGTTTCTGTATTTCTCTTAGGAAAAGCTATACTGCCTTAAATCTGAGAGTATAATACTCCTCGTCTCATGCCTATTCAAACGAGACCAAACATGCGTGTATTTGTCCCTAACATCTATGTGTGCTGAGTTATCCTGTTTATAGTGGAAAAGGTGTCTGTGTCTGGAGGCTGACAGCTGTTGTTGCTGTGGATTGATTGTGGAACTCTGGTCACTCCGGGGGTGAAAGGTCTTGCTTTTTCTGTGCTGCTCCAGTTATTCCTATCCAGTCTCTCAGGAGCCGGCAGGCCTTTGCCTTCCTTAAAAGGGGTGGTTTGACGAGTTGAGTCCAGTCTTGCCTGGGCCAGCGGAGCTCTGAAATAGACTGATGCAGGCTGATCAGAGTTGGGGCCTGCAGGACCTATAAGTTTTATGTCCTTACAGAATGTAAGTGGCATCATACTAAACTAGTGGTGTTCGAACTAGCATGGAAAGAGGCTATGGGTAGCTACAAAAAGGCTCTTAGTGCCGCCAAATCATCTAGTATCTATCAGAACTAATTGAAATAAACAAAAATAATCCTAGATTCCTATTTACTATGGTGTCCAAGCTGACTAATAACCAGACCACTGGTTATTTTCCAGTGACGACTTTATGAAACTTTTTGACCAAAAATATGCTCAATTAAACAGAACATTTTGAATATTGAATATTGGTTAACCAGTCAGAACTGATGTACTTAATTTTATCTTCAAATTCATCTACTTGTATGCTAGACCCTGTTCCATCAAAATTATTCAGCGATGCTCCCAGCATTGATTGAACCGCTACTAGCAATAGTTAAACTAAAACATATAATCATATTACCCCAATTTTATCTTCACTGCACTGGCTGCCAGTTAGATTTCGTGTTGACTACAAAACACTGCTCTTAACCTATAAAGCTGTAAATGGTCTTGCACCGCAGTATGTGAGTGACCTCATTTGCGTTCCGAATCATACACTTAGATGACGAGATGGAGGTATTCTATCCGTACCCAGAATAAAGAACATTACCTTTGGGGGAAGAGCATTTGCTCATAAAGCACCACAGCTATGGAATAAACTTCCTATTAGTGTTCGGAACTCAGACACAATCTCTGCTTTTAAGTCAAGGCTTAAGATGTACCTCTTTCACCAGTCTTTTGGATAGTTAAATCTTCTTTTCTAAGGTGAATGGGAAATCTGGAGGTTCATAGTTATTTGAGATTGAAGGGGAAAGGGGGGATTGGTGCTGTCGTCCTGCCACTCTCGCCGATCACTTAAGCTGTGGATGGGAGGTGGCTTGACGCCAAAACCTCTGTAAACCCTCATGCCTGTGCTTCCTTCCAGGTCACTCTTTTAGGCAGGCTGTCATAGTTGCTTTAGTCCTGCCGGTTAGGTGTAGGGCAATAACTCTTCTCCATCTTCTCTTTTTCGAGCTGATACCGAGCCGACTACACCGTGTGAACCCGCACCTGGACTCCTGGATATAACTACATGAAACCAACTGGGACTTTATAACTATATGAACTCTAATGAATGTCAATGTAAATGCAGTTTCATGCTCCTTGGTCGCCCAGAGGAGGATGGGGTCCCCTTCTGAGTCTAGGTTCCACTCAAGGTTTCTTCCTGCTAGAGGGAGTTTCCTTGCCACTGTCGCCTCAGGCTTGCTTGGTGGGGTTCTGGCCGGTTAAATGTAAAGTGCTTTGTGACAATGCATGTCGTTAAAAGCGCTATATAAATAAAATTGAATTGAATTGAAGTGCTTCCTCAGATTCATTTTTAAATGTTCTCCAGCTAATTTCCACTATGGCCACGAGTTCTAGTATTTTAAATTAATATTGAAATGGTCATTTGGCTGAACAGCATCCCGACCTGTTAGAATCTTATATACCTGGATCATGTCCCCCCATAGTCTCCTTTGCTTGAGGCTAAACAGATTCAGCTCAGCGAACCTCTCCTCATAAGACATTCCTCTAAGTGCAGGAATCATTCTAGTCATCCTACGTTGCACCTTTTCCAAGGCAGCAATGTCCTTCTGAAGGTATGGTGACCAAACCTGCACACAGTATTCTAGGTGGGATCTTACCAAGGAATTATATAATCGTAGCATCACTTCTCTTGACTTACATCTCTAGGTGTGTGGAGTTTAATCCAACATCCTTTTGCCTTTTTTTAATGCTTCCCCACACTGGCAAGAGTGGGACATGGAAGTATCAACATACACACCGAGATCTTTCTCATAATCAGCTACCTTTATTTCAGTGAAACCCATAAAATATCTGTACTTTACTATATTTACTATATTTCTGCTCCCTGCATGGATTACCTTATATTTATCTATGTTAAATTTCATCTGCCACGTATGAGCCCAGTCGCTAATTAAATCCAGATCCTGTTGTAGCCTCTCTGGACATGAGACATGATCTAACATCAATCAGAAGATACCACACCAGCAGATAATGATTTCTGGAATAGTAAAGTTAAAGGTTGGCTAATAATACCCCTCATCTCTTTTAAAACTATAGATAAGATGCCATCAGGGCCTTGCGATTTATTTATTTTGAGCTTAGCTAGGCTTTGTACCACATCAGCCTCAGTTATACATATATTGGTCATAGACATCGTTGTATTTGTACTAAATGGTGGTAAGCTATTCTACTGTGAACAGCCATTGTAAAATAATCATTAAACTCATTTATATCAATTTCATTTTCAATTATAAGGCCCTTACTATCCTGCAAATGAGTGATTTTCAGCTTTTAGAGCTCTTTCGGAGTTAAAATATTGGAAGAAACTTTTAACGTCATCCTTATAACTGTTATTAACTAAACCTGTAGACTTAGATACTCCTGCTTTATTTTGAAATCATTAGTTAATTTCCATTTGTGGAAGAAAGCCCTTTTGCTCCTGACTTTATTCTTAATTTTCGTAGTAAACCACCTGTGACATCGCGTGCTGGACGAACAGGCAGGAAGCGAGGAATCAAGGATCCGGGAAACGGAGAGTCGGGAATGAGGGTTTATTGATGAAAACAGGTACCAACAGCGAGAGATTTCAATGACAGGACTGGGGAAACAGACTTGAATGTGGACTAAATACACAGGACTACTCAAACTGACAGAAAACAGCTGGTTACAATCGGGGCAGCACACATGGTTAATGAGGGGGCGTGGCACACACGAGGATCGTACAAGCAGGTCATGACACCAGCTTGGTTGCAGTTTCCTAGATTTAGTTTTTCTGGAAACGGGTATGAAGTTCTTTTGCACTTGCAACAATGTGCTTTTAAAAAATTCCCATGCCTCTTCCACAGTATTGCTATTTAACTCCATCCGATTTACAGTTTCTAGTTTCAGTCTCATACCATTGAATTACCCTTCCTAACATTGTATACTTTTGTTTTGGACTTGGTTGAAGACTCAGGCAGCAGGAGTTGCCCCAACGTTGGTATGTCCTTATCCATAAGGGGGAGTAAACGTTCTGGTTTCCCGACCTTATAGATGAAGGAGTTGGGGGATGTTGCCAGTGACCTGCCGGATTCCAGGCAGAACAGGCCTCGCTATGCCACAGCCCTTCAGAGACTGGGCCTTCCGTGCAGAACCTCTGCATCCAAATTAGACCAGTTGTTTAACAAAACCCTAAAATGGGGTTATTTTTGACATGGAACGGGACTTTGATTCAACAACCCATTACTTAGTTGCGGCAAGTACCCAATATCAAGTATAGCTGCAAAGAATCTGCCAGAGATTTTCAGAGAAGTTCCCCAGATGCATGGACTGGACTAAGGTGCGTCAGATTAAACAGGAGCCTGGTAAATTCTGTGAGCCCCACGCCAAGTGACTGATGGAAACATACTCCAGCTACAGTGAGATGGACCCTCCAGCGGACCGAGAGTGGGATTCCCTCTGGGAGCGACAACTCGTGCAGTTGCTGGTGGATGAGCTGCAAACAGACATCAAGAAGGACTTCCAACCTCACAATCATTTACCAAACCACTTCAGGTAACTTGTAAAGATGTAGGTATTGGAGTATTCACACATTCATTTGCAGTGTCCACCTCCTGTCCGGTAAATTTGGCAGGACAAAATTTGAATAACCTATAGGCCAGACTCATGAATGCGGCTGAACGAGTAAAGGTAGAACAGGTGGCCAATCCTGTTATACAGTCCTAGTAGATTGAGAACCACCTGATTGCAACTGTAGTTGGAATCAAGGGCTGAGCAGCATGGTGGCCTGGGGGACAATTATGAAAACACAGACCCACTGATATCCTTAAAACCCACAATCAAAAGAGGAGTCAGGATGGCCAGTGACATGTGCTGGCTAAATGGGGACAACAAAGAGAGAACAGAACAAGGCAGGGAGGGATTCTGACACAGGTGCCATGCTACTTTGTTTAAATATGCTGTAATGTTTTAGTGCAAGCCTTAGACAATGGAATCTCTGAATGACGCCGCAGTCTGGCTCTTTCTGAAGGTCCTATACTGTAACCGTCCTGAGAAGTTGTTTGCATGCACTTGCTGCCTTGACACTTGTTGATGTGCGTGTGCCCTGCTCGAGCAGTAAAGGGGAGATCACATGCAGAGCTGATTTTCTGTAGTTCCTTAGAATAAAAATAGAATATTCTCTTCAAATAGGAACACATGCTGCGTTTGATTATTTCACTCCAACTCGGACAAAAACGTCACGAAAAACATCACTTCCCATTAGAAACGCCTCTTTTATGACGTTAATGTCTGACAGAATCTTCTTGTCCGAGTTGCCCCTGTGACGTAATTTCAACATGGCGGCTTACACACTCAACATTAATTCTATTTTACAAATCCTTAAAAATGTTTATTTTGTTAAATTTATTATTATCCCATCCATCCATTTTCCAAACTGCTTATCCTACTGGGTCACGGGGGGTCCGGAGCCTATCCCGGAAGCAATGGGCACGAGGCTGGGAACAACCCAGGATGGGGGGCCAGCCCATCGCAGGGCACACTCACACACACCATGCACTCTCACATGCATTCCTACGGGCAATTTAGCAAGTCCAATTAGCCTCAGCATGTTTTTGGACTGTGGGGGGGAACCGGAGTACCCGGAGGAAACCCCACGACGACATGGGGAGAACATGCAAACTCCACACACATGTGACCCAGGCGGAGATTTGAACCTGGGTCCCAGAGGTGTGAGGCAACAGTGCTAACCAGTGCACGACCATACCGCCCATTTATTATTATTATTATTTATAATTATTAGTAATTATTAATGTAATTGCACGTGTTCGATTTAGAGAATACCATATTGTGACCGTAAACAGTATCCTAACATGCAATATCAGATTTTTACCAGACTTGTTAGTGTTTTTGGTTTGTTTGTAGTTTGTTTGATCTCGAAAAAAGAATATCGCTATGAATGTACTAAAATACTTTATAAAGCTTTTAATGTGGTTTGACTAGTTCCTGTTTCTTGTTTATTTGTCTGAAATAATAATCTTACTCCATAACTGCTAAAATATAAAGCAACAACACAGCAGCGTATTCATGGAGGCAGCCATGTTTGTTCCGAGTTGTGCTAGCTTGAACGGGAGATTGTTGGATGTGATGTCACCCAATTTGGAATTTCCAAGTTCCGAGAGAAAAACGAACGCACCACAAGACTCTGGCTGGAAATTTCTACAATAGAGCCATTTAGTTATTTCTAGAAAAATATTTAGAGCCAATGACCTGATGTCATTGTAACACAGGTCACTGTCCGTGGTGCTGAATTCTCTACTTGATGGGCTGGTGCTGAATGAATATGACAGCTGGCCAACATGTCTGTGTGCTTCCACTGACTGGCACCCAGACATATAATGACTTTTAACAATGAGGAGGGAAACGTCCAGACAGGAAATTAGTCAACAGTAATTAGTAATCACATATAGTTCTCATTTATCATGATGTAAAATTCAAAAACCTTTTTTTTATTATTAAGGGATAAATGTAATTGAGTTTTAATGTATCCTTTCCGCTCTTAAAATCGCAAATTATTTCTGACTATTAATCTGCACATTTTAATAATTTCATTAATATTACCTAATTGGTTTGTCTTTTTTATTAAATTTTAAAACTAGCTGTACAATTGTTGATGTTGTTGCTGTTCTGAATGTCATTGGCCTGTTGCCTTACGTCTGTCTAAACATGAGTGAGGGGATGGATGCACTATTCTATGGGGGCCTCTGTAGAGAATAAATGATCCTAATTTTATATTGAGAGAGATGGTTAATTCCTTTTTAATCCATACTGCGTTCAGAGCCCCTGTTCTGCCGTTGATCACTGCTGCATATCATCCCCAAACCAATGGCCTGGATGAGAAAACGAATGATGACATAAAATGGTAAGTCTGTTTTTGAGGTTGTTTTAGAACTGTGTGAGACAGGCTCTATTCTTTTAACATTACATCAGGAATTACTGATATTATTGACAATCAATCCCTTAATATACAGTATCTCACAAAAGTGAGTACACCCCACACATTTTTGTAAATATTTTATTATATCTTTTCAAGGGACAACGTTAAAGATATGAAACTCTGATAGAATGTAAAGTAATCAGTGTACAGCTTGTATAATGGTGTAAATTTGATGTCCCCTCAAAATAACTCAACACACAGCCATTAATGTCTGAACTGCTGGCAACAAAAGTGAGATTAAAAATGATTTGTGGCAAGATCGGATCATGTGTGTTGAAGAGTTTCTTATGACTGACAAGTAGTTATTTAAAAACATATCTTGAAACAGCAAATTACATTGTTCTTAATGCTTTTAGAAAATGACTCTTTATAATGATCTGTGAATAATAATAATTTGCTATGAATGTTTTTCCACTTCAGCTTTCCACAATTATTCTTCCCGATGAGAAAAGCTACGGCACGTTTTTTGATGAAAAAAATAAAGTAGTTGAGACAATAAGCAACAACAGCTGAAAACATCTCCTAGTAACAGGAAAAACAGAAGCAGGCATGTGGTAAACGAATACAAAAGAGGTACCAAAACACAGTTTATCATGTTGGAGATGAGGCGCTTCTGTTCAACATGAGGAAGCGGGGACGGAAAGGAGGAAGAACGGAACCGGATTTTACCGGACCTTATGTCATCCAGGCAATATGTGGCAAGCTGGTTACACTGTCTAATTCTGAAGGGGCAACTTTAAAGAACAAATACAATGTAAACCACATACAGAAGGAGCCAAACTGATGTCCCAAGTCAGGAATCACACAAGGTGCCAGAAGAGTATAAGACCAGTAAACCTCCCTCTAGCGCAGAGCTTCTGACAATCGAGAAGGATGCTGACAGTTGAAAAAAAACTCATGTCTGTGTGTTATGAAAGAATATCAATAAATGTTTCCGAAAGGGGATGACTCATTTGGTAATTATTTACGGCTTATGTTATGGCTGCCAATTTACAGTCTTTACTGAAGTCTGACTTCTTTTGAGTCACCTTTAATATAGATTGGACACTCTCTATGCAATGTGCAATACTTACATAGATGGTAAATGTTTACCTGCTTGCACAGATGGATGATTAGGTAATTAGTGTAAGTGTGTGTGTGTGTTCAATCGCATGTATGTCCAAGGTCCATAGTAAATAATATACACTGATCAAGAGATGCCCGAAAGTGGATAAAAGAGGACATTAGTGGGTGTATCACTTAGTGTAACGCGTGCAGGAAAATGAGCAGGACTGCAAGCCATATAATGACCCTTGTCTAGCTCTTAATACAGTATGCATACAGTGATGTATCTACAATGGACAGCTACTATGAGCAGATAGCACAGTACAGGTGCTTATAAGATCTGTATGCTATTTCCATCCATCCATCCATTGTCCAAACCGCTTATCCTACTGGGTCGTGGGGGGTCTGGAGCCTATCCCGGAAGCAATGGGCACGAGGCAGGGAACAACCCAGGATGGGGAGCCAGCCCATCACAGGGCACACTCACACACTATTCACTCATACATGCATACCTACGGGCAATTTAGTAACTCCAGTTAGCCTCAGCATCCATCCATCCATCCATTGTCCAAACCGCTTATCCTACTGGGTCACAGGGGGTCCGGAGTCTATCCCGGAATCAATGGGCACGAGGCAGGGAAGAACCCAGGATGGGGGGCCAGCCCATCACAGCTCACACTCACACACCATTCACTCACACATGCACACCTACGGGCAATTCAGCAACTCCAATTAGCCTCAGCATGTTTTTGGACTGTGGGGGGAAACCGGAGTACCCGGAGGAAACCCCACGACGACACGGGGAGAACATGCAAACTCCACACCCATGTGACCCAGGCAGAGACTCGAACCCGGGTCCCAGAGGTGTGAGGCAACAGTGCTAACCACTGCACCACCATGCCGCCCCCTGTATGCTATTTCATTCTATAAAAAGAAACTTACTGTACTGTACAATAAAGTATTTCACCACTGCTTCTTCCTCAGCTCCCACTGTTTGCTAGCACATGCATCTTTTGATTTCTTAGTGCAATCTGTGCTTTATTTTTTTTTTGTGAAATGTAAGTGCAGTATCTGTTTATTAAGTGCTGTGGTTTAATATGTACATTATTATTTCAGTACTGTGTATACTGTCCTTAATGTCTTGCCTCTCTCGTATAACTTGAGATACGCCCAAATTGACTTGCAACAAGTGGTCCTGGTTCCAAATGCGGAAGGCGATGGATACCTGTATTTTATATGCTGTAGTGTGCTGGGTGTCAGACATTGCAATGCACCTTGCTTTGATCTTGACCTGTTAGATCAGAGGGAGGTAATCTTATCCAGAAAGGGCCACTGTGTATGATGGTTTTCACTGCAACTCTCTGAACAGCGAACCTAACAGTTATCCCAATACCTTGATCTTGCTAGCATATTTAAATGTGTACCTATTCAGGAATAGAGTGGTGAAGGCATTCAGAGGAGGACTGATGATTATCAGAGGGAACAAAGGGGCTGGGTACTTGTCAGTATCCAGTAGAACCACCAGACTCCTACACTGAATGGTTCTGGATGTGGCACAGACGTTAATCCCTCTGTATTAGGGGATCCGTCTCCAGTTTGTACTCTTCTAGTTAATAGGTAGATTATCAGGCAGTTTTTCACCCTAGTCCAGTACTCATTGACAGCCTAATACACCGTGTTTCAGTTTGTCTTGATAGTCAATACATGTCACAGGATGTACATTACTCTGATGGGCAGGCCCTCTTACATATGATGGAAATTGCAATACCTACTTTTGGCCACGAGATGGCAGCAAGAAAATAGAAAAATTATTTTCCCACGGTCTACTAGCAGCTTTTAGATGTTAATTCTTCATAAAAATAATTTGACTTGATCCAATGTATTTTTAATACAAACAATTACCACACAAAGCTGCTAGTTTCCTCCGGTTTCCCCCCACAGTCCAAAAACATGCTGAGGCTAATTGGAGTAGCTAAATTTACCGTAGGTGTGCATGTGTGAGTGAATGGTGTGTGAGTGTGAGCTGTGATGGGCTGGCCCCCCATCCTGGGTTCTTCCCTGCCTCGTGCCCATTGATTCCGGGATAGACTCCGGACCCCCTGTGACCCAGTAGGATAAGCGGTTTGGACAATGGATGGATGGAAATAGCATACAGATTAAGCACCTGTACTGTGCTATCTGCTTATAGTAGCTGTCCATTGTAGATACATCACTGTATGCATACTGTATTAAGAGCTAGATAAGGACAGTGGGTCATTATATGGCTTGCAGTCCTGCTCATTTTCCTGCACCCGTTACACTAAGTGATACACCCACTAATGTCCTCTTTCATCCACTTTCAGGCATCTCTTGATCAGTGTATATTACTTACTATGGACCTTGGACATACATGCGATTGGACACACACACACACACACACACACTTACACTAATTACCTAATCAACCATCTGTGCAAGCAAGTAAACATGTACCATCTATATAAGTATTGTACATAGCATAGAGAGTGTCCAATCTATATTAAAGGTGACTCGAAAGAAGTCAGACTTTAGTAAAGACTGTAAATTTCTCAGCCATAACATAAGCCGTAAATAATTACCAAATGAGTCATCCCCTTTCGGAAACATTTATTGATATTCTTTCATAACACACAGACATGAGTTTTTTTTCAACTGTCAGCATCCGATCCAAACGGGATTCCCATTTCCTTTCTGTGGGATCCAACAGAACACGGGCTGACCATCAGTCAACATGTCTTCAACCATGCAGGACAGGACCCAGTCCAGGCCAAACCTCACGGTGCTGGTGTTAATAAAAAAAATGTAAGGAACATGCAGCTGCAGCTCACACACAAACACAGTCCACAGCATCCAGAAAAAGGTCAGGCCTTTTTCTTCTTTAGCTGACTCCGCCCAGACCTCGCCCCCTTTCTGGGCGCCTCGCACTATGCCTTTGAACTGGCCCTGCAGCTTGGCCCGTTTCCTGTTTCCCAATGCAAGTCATAAGATTCACCCGTAAATGATATTTTGAATCGGAACGATATTTATTACTATTGTTTAGATTAAATATATAACGGTTTAATGATTGAATATAACTTGATATTGTTGTTTGTGTTGTTTAGTTTGAGGTTCTAGTTTCTGTCTTTATCCGCTTTCGTTTCAGTAGGCAGCTGGTTCATCCCAGGCTCAGGGTCTCTCTGCTCTTCATCAAACCCACACCCCCAGTTTGGGAGCACCCTCTCCCTCTCCTCCCCCCACGGCTGTGACTGTTACTCCTCCTTGAGGAGTAACTGCTCCGCCCCCTATCCCAGCCCCTATACCCACAGGAGTGCATCACCCAGTGAGCCGCCGCCCTGCCTGTCCCCTCACACAAGCACACACTGAAATCATGGTCCTAAGCTCTCTGTGTGGGTCACCACGATAGTACAGCACACCGACGATTACCCTCTGACTGAATCAGAATCAGCTTTATTTGGCCAAGTATGTTCACACATATTGGGAATAGTTAGACATTTAATCAAAATAATTAAGACAAGACATAAACATACAGTTCTGTTGATATGCGACGCATATAACCTCTGCATTCACAGCACTGCTTCAGTTATCGAAGAGCAAATTTCCAAAACTCACTCAGTCCGATAACCTAAAGTAATAAGTCATAATCCTCTTCATACGTTGCAGTAATGGGAATGAAATCTCACTCAGTGTTTATGTAATGGAGCAATGGAATTTCGTGAAATTTCCAAAAGTCCACAGAAATATTTAGAAAAACATTCCTGCAGACTGAGTTTTTGATATTTGCTTTTCAATTAACACAATTTTCTTCAGTCTGAGGTTTAACAGAATTCAGCCATATGCTGTTCAAAAAAAACTACACAGAACAAAAACAGAATGGACTTTACATCTGTCTGAAAGGAAAGTTGACACAGGCTGCAGCAGTGAACAAATCAATCAATGTATTAAAGTTAGGCATTAAGTAACTGGAGGCAGTATATACATAACATGATAACATGCCTTTTCTGTATTGACCATATTAAGGACGCTGTAACACTGCCCACCACATACCTGCTTCATTTATTGTTTTATACTTGCAGCTGCTTATTCAGACAGCTCGTCTACCTGTCTGTCCATGTTGCCCTCCCATGACAACTGGTCCAGCCTACAGGTGCCGTCCCATTCCGGCATGTTACCCATGAGTCATAGCGGCACCTCCGGGAGCAGCTCCAGGTGAGCCCGTGCCTCCCCTCCCCCACCTGTCCCCATGCTGAGTCTCGGGCCCCCGTCTTCCCTCTTGTTCTCGCCTATACCCACATCCTGGCCTGTGTCTGCATCGTCTCACCTCGTTAACAGGACTTTCGCCTTCTTCTGTCCTGATCCATTCAGGCCCATCATTCTGGGACATGCTTTGATTTATTTCGCCATAGTTACTCTTTGTTTTCCTTTGTACTTTGCACTCTACAAGTAAAATGAATAAAAAATAGGCATTATTTTGATATTGTTTTAGTACAGTGACACTAGTATATTTGTTGTTGTTTCCAGGCAACACTGCATGCTGATTTAACGTCTTTCCTTAATCTCCACCCCATTGCTCACACACAGCCAGTATCCCAGTTTGTGGTCAATGAGCTCCTCCTCACTCACCCCAGTCTCCTAGTCCAGTGGAATGTCCAACAGCTTGGGCTCTCAGTTCCTGCGTGTCATGCCCGGCTCGTCCGCTCCTCCTGTGTGCCACGCCCCCTGATTACCCACGTGTTTTCTCCCGATTTGTACCCAGCTGTATCTAGTTAATTTGCTCAGTCCTGTGTATTTCAGTCCGTGTCTTACCTGAGTCCAGTGTCTGTCATTGATGTTTGTATGCGTGAGATGTTTCCCCGTCCGCGCTTCCTAATTAAACTCCCGTTTTTGCCTGTCCGCTTGCTCCTTGCACGCCTTGCCCGCACGATCGCCTGCCTGCTTGTACCCGATCGTGACACTGCGCAGCTCTACAACTCATTACCCAGGGCTCTCGCACCCGGCCACAGTGCCCCTCTCAGGCTCCCCGCTGTATGACAGCACTGCCCCATCGGAAGTTCATGAAGCCTCACAGTACGACGCCTCTCCCCACGCGCGCTTAGCCACCACCGGGACTCCCATCACTCCTCCTTCCCTGTAGGGCGGCGCACTTCCATTATTATTACAGTTTCTACTGTCACTCTGTTGCTTTTCCTGGTGCTGGACTTTTGACAGATAAATACATTATTTGTTGCATTCAGTGACAAAAGATTGGTCTGTTTAACACCCTCAGTCTCCACCCTATGAGCCCCTTGTTGGCGGCAGAATCAGGAAGATGTCGGAGAAAGCAGAGGTAAAGTGAATAGTCACCTCGACAATAATGTGGAAACCGCTAATGGTGATCATGCCTGTGTGGGTGAAATGGATCACCACAGTATAAGCGGATGATGATTATAGACGATTTTTCCCTTTTTCTTTATGTCTGTTTACCATCTAATAGGCATTTTTTTTCTTTGGGATGCGTCTAGGTCAGATACGACCAAAATATTTTTCTCATTTCAGAAGTGAAAAAAAATATTGCTCTCAGATTCTGTTCAGTTGTAGTTTTTTAAAATAATGTACCTTGATTTGTGTTTGTTTAAAATGCCATTACCTGTTGCTTACTGGGCCGCTGAAAATGTCTGGCCCAGCTAAATTTCTTGGTTTAAAAATCTGGCCCAACTACTTTCCAGACCTGGACTAGCCCTACTGAATCATACACTAATGTTATTCTGTTATGTGGGCTGTTGTGATAGGGAGATTTGCTGGATGCTGCACGACGGGTGGTGTCCCTGCTGCAGAATGCCCTGTCTGAAGCAGCACCTAGAGACAGTGAGGGTTGTTGTTATCACCTTAATATTGTATATACGCAATCTGTTATTTCTTAACTAATATAATTGTAAGGTATTCTTCTAATATATTGTGCACAGCCAACAAAAAAGAGAAAAATGCAAAACCAAAGGAAGGCTTTCTTTTCTCTTAAAAGTCTTTTTTCTAAACCAACTGAGAGTCAGTTAGAGGGGTGTTCATTATCAGTATTGTTGCTGGCATTTCTGAAAATGTGCCAATTTTAGTCAAGTGGCTACTTTTCAAATGCAGTCCCTGGCCAAGATGAAGAAAGTTCATGAAGACTACATGATAATATTAAGCACTGACATAACAAACAACATTTTTTACATGCAAAATATACAGGAAATATACACTGCAACAGGCTAGGATAGACAAATAACCAAATACACTTGCAAGCCTGACCACTTTAGACCCCAGATTAGAAAATTGGTGAATGAGCATATATTTTTTCCAAGTTTTGTTTTGCTTTCAAGTTCTCACAAATAAAAAAAAAAAAAGATTTTCCCACTATAGCCAGATCCAGTTTCTGTGGGGGGCGGGGGGGGGGGGTGACAATTTGTAGTAATAACTATTTCCTGCTGAAAACCACTGGTAAACTATCCACATGTCTCTGAATATCTGTGAGTCCCGAGACCTCCATGACAGATAGATATAAGTTGCTAGTGTTGATCGGCAGGAAATCTTCTCCAAAGCCCCACCACCACCTCACACCAATCCACCCAGGGTTTACTCCAAATAAATTTGCTGGTAATACAAACCGGATCAACTTGTGGTTTGTGTCCACGTGTACTAGAGACAAAGGCCCTGGTACATTCTGCGTACAACACAGCCAAGACTTGACAACCTTTATATGATGCGCATGGAATCAACCCTATGCATGGAGGCTGCAACTCTTCTCCACCGAACCCTGTAGCCCATTGACTGCAGCCTGCATTGACTATCCTGTAGCCTGCATTTGGTAGATCATTCTTGACAGAAGAAACCAAATTGTCAAGTTCCCTAACACAGAGCTCATACTCTTTTATTCTTCTTAAGATTGTTCTTCTTGAAACACCCATCAGTGTGGCTATGCAAGGCACAGGAAGTTGAGTATGGAGCATTTCTTTCAAACATTGTTCTTCAATCAAAATCTTGGGTCGTCTATTGGTGGCAGCGACTTCCTGTGTGACACATGGGGCTGGACGTTCCAGATGTGCCCTCACAAGGTCAAAGAGCTCTTGCAAAGCCAGGGTGATAGCAGGAGGTACTTCAATGTGATTAGACAGGGCCTGCAGAAGATACAGCTCCTGATGACAAAGGAACTCCAGGTAATCCAAATTTAGTGGAGTCGCGCTGAATCCTATTTCTATTTTATGCAGAAGACTTTCGAGAAGGTGGTATCTGAGCTGTTCACAGAACAAATTATAGTTAATGAGGTGTCAAGATCTTGTCTCTGATCCACACACTAGGCCTACCATTCAAAAGTTTTAATTATGAAAATGAAATGTTTTTGTTTTGTGAGGTGCTTGTTCATGTATGATGATGTAGTGGCTGCTCTGTTTGACCGTGGTAAACCTTTTCACAAACAATATAAGTGAAGAAGTATGACATTAGATCTAAGGACCAGAGTATAATAAAGTTAAATAAAATCCATCAAAAACACTTACTCAGTGGAGATTCCAATGTAGTAGGCAGACAACTTTATGGCTTTAATAATGAGTGTATTTAGCAGCTACAAGGACAAAAGATATTATAAACCTCTCCATTTTAATGCTAATTTAATAAACATTAACAGATAGCACTTAAGGTGGTTTCGCCTATAGTCTGCTAACACTAACCCGAGAACTAATATCTGAGGAGCGTTCTTCCCAGGATTTGAATTTATTAAATTGGCTTTGTGATGTTGTATTAAGAAATTTTATTCACAATGCAATTTACCGTACATTGGCCCATTCTTTTATATACGGTAAGACGAAGCGGGAAATTCGAGCGAGCGAGTGCTGTGCAGACGCGAGCGCGTAGAGGGGATGGGTTTTCAGCACTCGAGCACACGCACGCGCGTGGTTCGACTTTTGGCCCTAATTTAACGGCGAGCGAGTGAGTGAGTGCTGTGCAATCGCGAGCGCGTAGAGAGCATGGATTTTCTGTTTTTATGCGCACGACTTTTGGCACTAATTTAACGCCATAGAAATGTGTGTTTAAAAGGGGAGGAGATCGGGTTGCAGCGCTGGTGTGAGCGGTTTCTCCGGGCAGTTCGCTCGAGGCTAACGTGGCTTTGGGAACGTGGTGTACCCGTCACCCATGCCAGGGAAGAAATCAAAACCGAAATGCTAGGAATATGGACTTCATCTTACGTCAAGCGTTTTCCCCTCCATTGACGCCCATAAAGAAAAGGCTTAAAGTCCATATTCCTAGCATTTCGGTTTTGATTTCTTGTCAGGTAAGTCTTTATGGCCAGATACATTCGCGAGAAATTTGGTGATTTGTGGTGACTGTTTTAATACATTAAGTTGCGTTACGCATTTTCACATTAAGCGTTTTAGAATGTCCCGTGGCAGGTATCCCCTTCTATTGCCCTAGGGAGGGTTGTAACCCTCGTCTGTATATTAATAAAGAATAATCCTTCTATTCCTGTCTCATGTATCTGGACCTCCCCAGCAATTTAACGAAATTTGGTGGCAGCGGTTACAAGTGAACCCGTTTAAGTTTAGCGCTCATACTTCCGTCCATATGTTTAAGACCCACCTTGGCTGACTTAGCTGACATGTCCTGATTTCATAATCTTCAAATTTGTAATCTTTTCTCCTTCATCTAACTCCATGTTTTTAACTTCTTGTCATTTTCTTGCCGTTTGACTCATAGAAAATTATCAGACTTAAATGACACGTCAGCCTGTGCAGACAGCGATTTCAATGTTTTAATAAATTGGCCAGCAGGTGGGGGCAGTGCTCAATTTCATTAATGCCATTCAGAAAACTTTCAGGCTTTATGTCTTAATGAACAGCCTAGAAAAGGACAAAGCATTATATTACTGATGCATACAGCAGATCCCCAACTCAGGCTGTGTTGCATATTCTTAACAGTGCTACAGTATGTTCACACAGCCAGTACAAACAAACTTGCAAGATCTAGACCAGGGGTCACCAACCTTTTTAAAACGGAGAGCTACTTCACGGGTACTGAGCCATACGAAGTTTGATATCAGTTTTAAACGCCCTCCTAAACATGTCTAAACTTCATGCATGATAAACATGTTTTAAATGCTTTTTTATATTCAATTTCAAATCTATATAAATGCAAATGTGATAGATTAGAAACAGGACAAAATAAAATTTTAGATGATGTTCGCTGGTGAGTTGTGCTATTTTATAGAACAGGTCCACGGGCAACTCATGTGGTCATTGGGGGCATCCTTGGGGCACCATGTTGGTGACCCCTTATCTAGACCTACCACATCAGGTAGGAAGGTGCCTATTTCTACCAACTATTCAGACCATCAGACCCAAACCATACATTCAGTCATGCACAGGCACTCCACCAGAGGGCTCTACATTCTGTCCTACATCTGCTCACCTGTTAGACCCACACTCAGTCTCCATCCTGATTTCTACCTACTACTCGGACTATCTCACCAAAACCAGTCCTGTGGCCTGTTCTATGAAGCGGGGTTACTGGCTTATTGGGGAAACTTGTTGGATTTCTTGATCGGGACCTTCAACTGCTCTGCCATAGAGAGCATCCTAACATGCTGCCTTACGGTCTGGTATGCGGGCTGCTGGTGGCCTCCTACCGCTCTGCCATAGAGAGCATCCTAACATACGGCCTTACGGTGTGGTATTCGGGCTGCTGGTGGCCTCTATGACTTTTTTTGTAGACAGTCCATCTGTGTGGTGCTGTTTGCACGAATTGTTTTGGGAAATGCACTTACAGTTTTGCAGATGTTAAGGGTGATTCCAGAAATGCATCAAAGCAACTGAGGAACTGCAATGTCACTGTACAGTTACTTATAATGGGCGCCGATGTAATGTGTAGAGTGGCAAATAAACTGATTCACCATTTACTCTCATGTACATCACTTAAAATGCTTGTTTTAAATGCAAATGTGTGAATGTAAATCTAAGCAGTAAAGCTACAATTTACATTCTGTTTGCATGGTGGAAAGAACATTTAATCTGCCTTTTAAGTGTGATTAGAAGATCTAATGCCTGTGTGCTTGTAATAAGATGGTCGCTGGTTCAAACCCAGCCACAGCACATCTCTGCGTCCTTGAGCGAGGCCCTTAACCCCCAGCTCACTGGGCATCACTATGGGTGGCTGCCCTTCGCAGACAACTTACTCTGTTTACTCTAAAAAAAAGAGAGCAAGTTGAGAGAGAAGTTAAGACAATTTCTCCACAGGGACCAATAAAGTATCAATTATTATTACTGTATGAGAGACTGTCTAATATCAGATAGATAACAGACTCATACTGTGCTGAGCTTGTCTGAGAGAGATGATTAGCAAATGCTCTCCCACAGTATCTCAGCACTCTGTACAAAGAACTTTATATGCTCAGTATCTGCTCCTGTTTATCTAATTGTTCTCATTTTAACTGGATGTTAAACATTAAAATGCTTCTTCACTGTTACTTAAGTTCCCATGTGAACAGCCAATCAGATCAGCCTGATGTGTGTCTCTCTGTTTCCTCTCTGTTTCCTGCCCTTTCATCCCGACCACGACCATGATCTCTCACTTAGCAGCAGAGCAGTTTATTCTAAACAGTGGAAGCACAAAAATGTTCAGACTCTTTGGTCTTCTCATTTTCATTAGTAAGGCCCTATAATATAAATTATTTTGGGATTTTAATATTTTCATTTATCTGTATGATGTGATCAGTGGAATTTGGCCATTTAATCTGCATCATAGTTAATAGTTATTTAGATTACTATTATATGTCTTATTTGATTATGATTTTTTTTGTTTTTCTGTTTTTGCAGACACTGCACTGACTACAGATGTTGTTCAGCCCAGTCACCTGATGAGGGTTCAGCTTGGAGACAGTGTGACCCTGACATGCTTCTGTCAAGGAGAAACAACTTTTGTTACTTTGTTTAAGCAAGCTGTTGGTCGGAAGCCCCAGCCCATGGCGAAAGCACTTCTCTACGTACCTGGTGAATTTTACAAGGAATATAAAAGCATAAAACGTTACTCCTTACTGAATGCAGAGGGGAGTTTTAACCTCACTATTTCTAACGTGGAGCCGTCAGATTCTGCAGTGTATTATTGTGCTGCTGTGTTTCTTCATGAGGTCACCTTCGGGAATGGAACCTTTGTCATAATCACAGGTAAATGAGATTCCAACTATTTTCATATTTGCTTTATTATAATGTCAGTAAGATTATTCCCTGCAAAATAATTTTGACAGTTTAGTTGTTTGTCAATATAAAATTAGCAAAGATACCTTATTGTCTGCTTTGTTCCATAAATGTTTTTCTAAACATCAAACAAAAATCATTCATTATTATTATTATTATTATTATTATACAATTTGTTGCATTTTGCTTGCTGTCAGCCAAAAGCCTAACCTTCTCTTTATACAGATGTTAATGTTACACATTGCAGCCTCTTTAAAACAAATAACATAAAAAAATGTTTGAGTTGTTATATACAGTATAGGACTGTGCAAAAATCTTAAGCAACAAAAGAAAATTATTTTTGACGTTATTTATCTGAGCAGTCAGTGTGTATTCACTCTGAAAAAAAAAATGCATGATTTAACATATGAACTAGGGATGTGCACCATTCAGAACTTATTTGAGAATGAAATTCTCAAATACGTATCCTAAAATTCAGGATTTTGAATACATATATGAACTTGAATTTCAGTTCATTTTGTTAATCTGAATTACATTTGAATTGTGGTTGAAAACAGGTTGTGGCATTGAAATTTATATTTGAATTTAAAGAAGAAGAACGAAAAAGGGTTTGGATTCAAATTCAAGTTCATATACGTACTGTAGGTGTAGCTTTTAACTAAAATATGAACTTTAATTTAAATATGAATTATACATAAACACATTAACATTGTTATACATCATTGTTATAAAAATGTCGTTTTGTAAAGAATGAAATAATGCAACATTTGAAGTGTCACCTAAAATAATAATTATACTGTCATTTTGTGCACCATGGTGGATCTGCTCATAGGAAGAGCTGAGTGTCTCTCCTTAAAAGTCAGTGTTGGCTGCAGTGACGGCAGTTTCTAACCTAAGAAACGTCCCAAACACTTTTCCTGCATCAAAAGTCAAACTAGTCCCTATTCCTGCCATGAAAGGTTCACATAATGTCACCGATACCTGAACCAACCATGTTTATCAGAGGATGCCAACCCTTTGGCTGCAGATTTCTCTGCACACGCTGAGAGAGTCTTCAGTGTAGCAGGAAAAGATTTCAGGCCAGAAGATTGCAAATTAAATCATGAAACCTTTGAAGATATTATGCTGAATAAATGTAATAATAATGAAAAATTAGCAATGTGTATTGGAATAAAGCATAATTGTATTTGCCATGACGTTTTGCTTTTCGCTGTAGTGCTATGGTTGAACGGAAAAACTTACTTTTGTGTGCATAAGAAAATAAATAGGAGGAACTACGAAACCAAGTAATTCCTTTTACTATGTATACTTTTTCTTTAATGTTAAAAGATAGACAAACTAGTAATGGGCAAACAGCTCTTCGGCTCTTGAATTAAATTATGCAGGTACTACAGCAAAATGCTCAAAAATACCAAAACACATCAAGAGCTAAATATGCAAAAACAATAAATACCTTCCTGTGGAAAAGGGGCAACATAAACCAAATGTAAAGTCACGAAAATCATGAAAATATAAAGTACACTTTACACACTTCATTTCTTTGAATTGAAATTAATTATATTCATCTACCTTCATACATTAATACAAGACATTATATGATTATAATGTTTGTTATTATCATATAATTTTTATTTAGGTATTATGTAGGTGCAGTTAATGTATAGTGTTACCTGATATATACTAATAAGCAGTAATACAATAAAAAGAGAGAAGAATGTCAGCTGTTCTCCAAGAAGTTACTGATTTCTTGGATGGCTAGAAGAACATCGATTCAGTTCCCAAAAATCTGTAAGAACAATTTTTGAGGATCTGTATTTTCCATTGTTATTCTCAAAGGGCTGTCATCATGACTATTTTGCTTTTCAGGTAAAGACTCCAACAGCAGGACTGTGGTACAGCAGCCTGTGTCTGACACATTGCAGCCAGGAGACTCTGTGAGCCTGCAGTGTACGATAGAGACTGGGAGCTGTGCAGGAGAACACAGTGTTTACTGGTTCAGACATGGATCAGGAGAATCCCTTCCTGGAGTCATTTACAGCCATGGAAACAGCAGTGATGAGTGTGAGAAGAGCCCTGAGGCTGGATCTCCTACACGGAGCTGCGTCTACAGCCTCCCCAAGGGGAACCTCAGCCTCTCCGATGCTGGGACTTACTACTGCGCTGTGGCCATGTGTGGGGAGATGCTGTTTGGGAACGGCACATAGCTGGATATAGATGGTAACACCCAGTGTGGGGAGATGCTGTTTGGGAACGGCACACAGCTGGATATAGATGGTAGCACCCAGTGTGGAGAGTATATCTGCTTCAAAGTTTTATTTAGCTTATTCTGCTATTAAGACATTTATTTCTTTTTTTAATGTAATGAATTTTCTAATTTAAGTGCTTAAATTAAATTACACAGATGTTAATTTAATAATTATCCATCCATCCATCCATTTTCCAAACCGCTTATCCTATTGGGTCGCGGGGGGTCCGGAGCCTAATTTAATAATTATTTCAAATATTAATATCCATCCATCCATCCATTTTCCAAACCGCTTATCCTATTGGGTCGCGGGGGGTCCGGAGCCTAATTTAATAATTATTTCAAATATTAATATAAATTGTTAAAATGCAAAATACTAGAAGTTCATGTTAAAAATGGACTATTTACAAAACAACTGCTGTAATGTGTTATCGATTTGATCTTTAACTAATGTAATGTAAGCAAATGGGAAATGTGTCTCTATATCATTATGCTGAAATCTATCTCTTTGTTACAGGCTTTCAGAAGCTGCTGGATCCTCTTCACTCTGGCTTGCTGATAGTTTTATCTTGCAGCATTATTCTGAACGTTGCTCTCATTTGTATAAGATGTAAACTGACCTGTACACACTGTGCAGGTACGCTGCCCGGCTTTATGCACTCAGAAGGACAAAATGTAGATTTTAACAAATTATAGAAATATAAAATTGTTTTATGATAGATAACATTTTCATATTAAAACCACTCTTGCAGGTAATACAGTTTTAAAATCCATTATTAAATCTCACCTTATTTATATAAACCTTTTTGTACTGTAAGATTTACATTTTTGTATTATATCTTTCATATTTTGCAAAATCTATTGAAATATACATGTTGCAATAAGTTGCATATCAATAACTTTTATTACCAAGATCTCCTTTATAGCAATTTTATTATATATGATATATGAGAACAAATGACACGTATCCAAACATGCACACTTAAATTGACAGAAGTCATTTTTACTTTCATTTTTGAGACAAAAAGGATGTTGATTGCTTGAAAATTCGGAATGTTATCTGACCACGGTATGATACCGTGCGAAATTAAATAATATATTGATGTGTTATATATTTTAAACAGATGAAAAGAACAGTGATATATCAAAAGTGGAATGGTCACGCAAGCAAGTATGTAATAAATATTTCAAATTACAAATCGTCAGTAAAACAAATGAACCTCAGACTGATTTCCATCCTGGGATCAGCATTTTAAGTGCTATTTGTGAAAATAGGTAATAGCAAACCGATTTGATCCATCCAATTCTGCCATCTTTGTCTCCACAGTGCCATGACGAGGACACACTGAATTACGCTGCCCTGAACCTTAAGAAGCCAAAACCCAGGAGACAGAAGAAAGACGGGAATAATGACACTCTGTATTCTGACCTCCGCTACAGAGATTATGAATAAAGATGCTTCTCATTCATGTCAGTCACACAGAGTGTTCAGGGTGTAGCTTTAATAATGTTCAGAGGAGGGCAGGGGAGCCAGTGCTTCTGAGACTGAATCACGGGATTTTACGGAGCACCGGTGCTGAGTTTGGTGTCAGTGTGTTTGGGGCGCATTTTTACTGGAAGTGCAAATGTTCAAGCCAGACTGGGGGCTGAGGGAGGGGGAGAGGGGAGCCACAGAGATTATTTCTTCATGGCATGGGGGGGAATAAGCGGCTTTAATGTTGTGGAAAGGCTGAGTTGCTGCAATCAGTTCTTTGATGTCACACATGCTTACTTGTCTCCCTTGTGTACCATGCTGAATGGTTTGGGGCAAACGCACAGGGACTGATCGATTATATTAAACAGATGAAAGAAACTGAATGAAAATTTCAAGTGTTCTTAAATTACGTTTTTCATTTAATTGTGTGTTCTGGATGTATTTTTGAGTATATACATGTACCTGTATATGTACCTGTATATATACCTGTGTCGTTAATAACGATGTGGATAATTAAGAAAGAGGAGTTTTGTTTCTTGCTCCCTGTCTTGTTACTTGGCTCACAAACATACACACACATAGACACACACACAAACATACACAGACACACAAACACACACACACATAGACACACACACACACAAACACACATGCACACATGCACACACACACACTGCTACGGCTCTGTAAGAACACTACCATGCTCTTTTGTGTGAGTGGGGTGGGGGGTGTTAAATAAGATGAAAATGACAATGGCTGTACTTTTGTTATGTCAGTTGTGTTTCTATAGTCATTGTATCATATTCCACAAGCTTTTTATTCTACAAGATGTACAAGCCAGTCAGTGTATTCAGTGGGGTGTTCAGGAGTCATTAGGTTCTGAAAAATGTCTTGCATTTAAAACATAATGTACTTTTGAATACTTAAGTATTTTTAGATGCAAATACTCCAGTACTTTAACTGAAGTAAAAAATTAACTGAAAAACTTTGAGTATTATTTGACGAGGAGTATCTATACTTAACTCAAGTAGTGAAGTTGTGTACTTTGTCCACCTCTGTCCAAAAGTGACATACAGCTGTAAGCTGTTTGGGTTTGTTTGTCTGCTGAGTGCTTCTCTGCAGTGCTGCAGATGTTTCCACTGGTTAGATGCAGCTCAGGAAGACTGACCCACTGACTGCACTGTGCTGGACTCACTTTGCAAAGAGTAAAAACCACACAGACAGAACAATATCTGCTTCTTGTAAGACCCTGTTTCCTCTCTACCTCACCCAGGTCACGCTTTCAAGTATTCAGCCTAAGTTATTTTATCCAAACAAGCCACCATTATTATTCATGCAGCTGGACATTTGACTGGAGCACATGATTGCTACATATCACTACTGTACATGGAACGGAATGTACAGTTTTCACAACAGAACTTTAGAAAAGCAAAATTCTCATCAGTCCACATCTCTAACCACCACACATCCTAGGGCTCCCATTTATAATGGTACATTTTTGTTTTATTCACATTCTTTTTCATCACACAGATAAACACCATCCATTAATCTTACAGCATGTATCCTGGTCAGGGTGATGGGGACGACACCACCTATATCGAGTGTGATTTAAGGCCAAGACCTTAAAAGGGAGAGTCAAGACTGAGGCTTGTTACAAGAGCAGTGGGGCACAAAACAACAAACAACATCATTATGAATGTAAAAGAAATGGATGTATATATAAATATAGGGTAATAATAGAAACAAAAAATAAGAATATATTACATACAGAGGAATATTATAGGAATATTAAAATTAACTTATACACAATCCTTAACTTATACACAATCCTATTGCATGTAACATTATTGCTCATGTGCCAGATATTAGCCTCCCAAAGGAAGCTGCCACACAGGGCATAATGCACTGGCTCAATGCAACACTGCACATCAGTGAATAAGGAGGAACAATATTGCAGATCAGCAGCAGATAGAAACTGTATCAGAAGACAGTGAACAGGGGAAAAGTTCAATGAGCAGAGTGCAGATTATAAAGCCTGACTGCTGTGGGGCCCAATGACCTGCGGTACCGTTCTGTCACACGCCGGGTGTCTGAGTCTCTTACTGAAGGAGCTGCCCTTACGGGCCTCCATAGTCTGCTGGGGGGGTGAGAGGTGTCACATAAAATTGATGACAGCCTTGTTATCAGCCTGCTCTCATCCATCTACTCTACAGTGCCAAGGGACGCTCCTCCCTGATGATGAGAGGAGTCTAAGCATGTGGACATTTGGGATAATGTGAGTTCAGAACTGGATGGTCAGCTGTACGACTTCCAGTCTGTAGGCAGACTCATCACCTTCAGTTATGATGGCAAACACAGTAGTATCACCTGCAAAATTCAGGATCTTCACTGGAGCAGCAGTGATTTGTGTAGAAATTGAAGAGAAGAGGGAGAGCACAGAGCCTGGAGGAGCTCAGTGCTGAGGGTCAGCGTGTCTGATGTGTGCTGTAAGCATACAGATGTCCTGCATTTGTGGAACATTTTGTTTGTGCTGCTGTTTATATGTGTTGTTGACGCTGCAGTCAGTAATTTTCCACTAGCAGTCTCACCTCTGCATTTTACAGGAAGACTGACCGACTGAGAGCAGGGTGTTTGTGTCTCTCTTCTCAGTGAGCGAAAACCACACAACCATCAGGTCCTCAGCTCAGGCCCACTGCTTCACTAGAAAAACCACAAAGGGTATTTTTATCTAAAAGTGGGTGAGCAAGTGAGATGTTATTGACAGCATGAATTTGTCTACTAACATTTTAAATTCAAACCTAAAAAGCAGTATGTCCAGGATGTCAGTAATTACATTTAGTCAGTATGAACAATTTGGGTGCAATAATATAGAATAATGTAGAATTTTGCATAATTCAGTTAATACCAGTAAGATACCGATCATTAACACTATAAGGTCATGTTGCTGAATCTCATTGTTAAAGTTAAATGAATCTACGCATTTTTATACACACAAGACTGTGCTTAGTTCATCTTTCAGTCAAAATCACACAGTGAGGCAAATCTGACCATCTTAATTGTTTTTGCTTGTGTGGAATGGCATCCCATGCAGGCCTGTGCTCTGTGCTTCCTGGGACAGGTCCCACCCTCTCCAGACCCCGATGAGAATTAGTAGTCGCTGGATAAAAGATTGACAAAAGATAAAAATACAAAAGTCATTCTTGCTGTCTAACCTCTGATTACTGCATGACATTTCTGATTTCTGATAACTGATAAGTAGAAAATATGTTTAGTCTCTTGCTTGGTGGTAAGAAAAAAGGAGAACCACAAAGAGCACAGTCATTTTCAAGGTTATTTCTCACTGGTCAGTGTGAAAGGCTGCGTCATTAATATAACGCCGGGCTCAGCACAGTGACTGCACCTGCGCTGCACTGTAGAACACAAGCCAGGCTGCAGACCATCAGCCCTGAAAGTTAAAACAGGACTCGTATGTGTGTCATGTGGTGTTTAATAAAAATTTACAGGACAGAACATAGTGGATTCAGTTTCCTTTGCTCTTACACTCCCAGTCCAAAGTGTGGCCACGACTGCTGTCAATGCATCTGTCTCTTTTTTCACCTTAATTTTTCACCTGTGTTATTCACCTTAATATCAAAAGGCTCCAAAGCAGTACAGTAATGCAGAACAAATATTGTAACTAACAAGGAAGTGGGGAGGTAATGGACAGAAGTGTTGGTTTTTGGTAACTCCACTCCTCTGACCTCCACTGTAATTTTAGGTTCCTTGGAACAATATTGTAAACCAGTCATCACACATCACACACATAAAGTCGACACCAACCTTAAGTTTGACACTCAGATAAGGTTAGTTGTCAAGTCAAGCTTTTTACAATTGAGGCAGTTGGCCAAAATAAAGCCAATTCTTTCTAGGCAGCACTTTGAGACAGTAATCCACTCTTTTGTCACTACTAGTTTGGACCACTGTAACGCCCTCTATGTTGGGGTTAGAGGCTCCACTATTGTTCACCTCCAGAAGGTTCAAAATGCTGCCGCACATGGAAATATGAGCATGTCTCCCCCATTTTAGCCTCACTCCACTGGCTGCCCGTACATTTTAGGATTCATTTTAAAATTCTGTTATTTGCTTTTAAAGCCCTCAGTGGTCTTGCTCCATCTGACCTCTGTGAGCTGCTTCACCCTTACACCCCCACCCGCTCTCTCAGGTCAGCTGATCAGCTGTTCCTGACGGTTCCTAAGACTCAGCGTGAGCTTAGAGGGGATCGAGCCTTTGCAGTCGCAGCTCCTAAAATGTGGAATGACTTGCCTTTTCACATTAGAGAGGAATCCCCTCTGTCCGTTTTTAAATCTCTTCTAATCTCTTCTCCTTCACCTTTGACACATTGTGAGATGTTAATTTTAATAGTAAATCTTATTTTAATCTTAGCCTTTTCTTTATTAATTAATTGATTTTTTTAAATTTTTATTAATGGCCTTTTACTCACATTGAATGTTTTGGTTTTTATTAAATTTCTTTTACTTCGTTTTTAAGTGTGTGAATGTTTTTATTTATTCCTTTGTGCAGCACTTTGGTCCATAAGGTTGTTTAAAGTGCTTTTCAAATAAAGAGCTGGATTGGATTACATTGGAAGATGGCTCAACAAATCTCTTTCACAGAATGTAAAATTCGACAGAGGGCGCAAGGTGACATTCTGTCAGGGGCCCAGAATTTTTAGCTACACCTCTGTGTTACTGTGTTTTTTTTTGTTCTAGCCATCAATAACTCTGGAGTTGCTATATCGCCACCTGGTGGTGAAAAGATCAGACAAAAATATGTACACATGTTACCAACAGTTTGAAATTGAAGTGCAGAGTTAACAGGTTTAATTAATCGTCCCCACGGATGCCAGTCATGAAATTTGAGAATTGCAAATTAAAACACAGGAAAAAATCAGGAACACTACAAGATAAAATATTTAGCAAACACTCAATGTGCATCCAGGGTGACAAGGGACAACTGGAGGATGATATGACAATCTGACAGTGACATTCACAGCACTTTATATGTTGCCAAAAACAGAAAAGGGGATTAAAATCAAGAATCAGAAATCATGTATGAGGGTGGGGCTGCTTGGTGGTGCAGTGATTAGCACTGTTACCTCCCACCACTGGGACTCAGGTTCGAGTCTCCGCCTGGGTCACATGTGTGGGGAGTTTGCATGTTCTCTCTTGCTAAATTGGCCGTAGGAGTGCATGTGTGTGTGAATGGTGTGTGAATGTGCCTTGCAATGAGCTGCCCCCCCGTCCTGGGTTGTTCCCTGCCTCGTGCACAGATCCTGCCAGGATAGGCTCTGGACCCCCCGCGACCCAGTAGCATAAGCGGTTTAGACAATGGATGGATGTATGAGGGTGAGTCACAATGACGACAGCTGCTCTGTTGACTTGGTCCCAGGAGTCGTCAGCGTTGGTCTGCCGGGGCCCCCGTCCTGTCTGTGGAAGCACCCGTCTTGTTGGCTGTTCTCTCTGCCTGGGCCCCCTCTCCTGCTGCCTCACGTTTGGGTTGAAGTGGCTCCCCAGTGCTTCTGTAAAGCTCTTTGTGTATCTTAGAAAAGGGCTGTATAAATGTAACATTCATTCATTTATTCAAGGTCCCAGCCAGAAGAGTGCAGTACTACACTGTCCCCCACAGCCTGAATCAGCTGGATGTTATAGGATTAAGACACTTCCTGCATTAGGCCATTTACCCTCAGTGTATTTCCATACCCTGACAGGATGGATGACAATACTATGGCCCTAATTTTCAATACACAGTTTTCACAGGAGTCTCACCCTCATCCACATTCTCTGCATTCCTTATCTCATGCTTCTTTGCCACCCGCATCTCCTCTGCCTGCTTTGTCTCATTTTCCCACAATTGAAACACCGTCCAATTTGTCTCTGTTTTAGTTCTACCACATTAGTCCCTGAGCAACCAGTCTGATCCCGTTCCTCTAATTTCAGACGCATCTGGCTTATCTGATTGGGACTGAAGCTGCTGTTACTAGGAAAACCACATTCGTCCCACTGGGGCAGGTCTGACACCGCGTCCTTCCCATATGTCTCCCATAATTGTTGTACAGAATTTCAGCTGGAGTTCTTTCCCAGAAGCAAGTAATTTCACTTTAGCACCTGTTCAGTAAAAGTCAAGTAGGTCTTTAATGTTATTTTTAACTTTACACAGTTGAGTATAGTACAGTTACAAAAGAAACTGTTTCCCTCGGACCAAGGTGCTACTTAAATTAACAGAAGACTAACACATACCAACCTAGCAACATACTGTATGGTGCATAATGAGCAAAAACTGTGCAAACATTGCAGGACAGTGCAAAAAGAGAGGACAACTGACACCAACGAGCACAAACAGCACAGTAAACCCAGTACTGAGAAGGCGCAGTTTGGTTGTCCAATGAGGTAGCAATAAAAATAAATAAAAGTAACTGTAAACATGGCGACAATAAGATAAAAAATAGTAGTTAAATAATAAAGTGTGTTAATGAGTGTATGTGTGTGTGGTATCAGATTAGTCCCTGAGAGTTCAGTAGTCTGACGGCATGGGGGATAAAGCTGTTTGAGTCTGGCTGTAAAGGCCCGAATGCTCCGGGACCTATTTCCAGAAGGCAGGAGGGTGAAACGATAATGTGAGGGGTGGGTGGGGTCATCCACAATGGTGGTGGCTTTGCGGATGCAGTGTGTGGTGTGAATATCTGTGATGGAGGGGAGAGATATGTTAGGGTTATCTTCTTCTGAAGATGCGCTGGAAACAAACCAGTCTCTGAACACAGAACAACGCAGACAGCTGTGATGACGTTTTACTTGCTGCAAGGTGTAGGGAATCCACTTGCAGAGTCTCCGCAGTTTCAGCAAAATGATGGTTTATTGAACAGCAAAAATAATACAATGTAATACAGTGTAGAGACACACCGGGTACTGAAAGGCAGCTCAGATACAAATTGAAGACAGTTCTTCACCCCCCTTTATACCCAAAAAGGCCCTCCCCACCAAGGTGTTGTGTGTAGGTGTTGTGAGTGAATTTACATATAAAGAGTGACCCCCTGGAGTGTGAGGATCCTGAGACAGGGACGGGACAGGACAGGGTGGAGACTTTTATGATCATTGTAATTCAATTCTTATCACCTTATCTTATCCTTATCACCATAGTGGTGCCAACTGGAACCCCCATTCTCTCCCTGGCTTCCCCCATGATCATAAATTCCTAACATTGTCTGCATTCAAATGATCAACCAAGAACCTTGGGACATTTTTACCACTTTTCCTTACAAAGGGAAGCCCGGTCCTGACCTCGAGGTGTCAGCCTCTCAGTCGAACTCAGCCAACTTCGAAAGAGTAACTCCCCTCGCAGTGTCTTTTATTGAGGTACACAAACAGGATATGCAACTGACATTGAACATTGTTTGTCACCATATATGGGGTGGAAATATTCAAGCGACAGTTCTTGAGACGTGTTATTGCTCAATTAAGATCAAGCTGCGGCAGGGTGTTGTTTCTAAGCGTCTAGCAAAATGATGATAAAAAAAGTACATATTTCTCTAACACGATACTCCCAATGATTTTCTCACCTGTCATCACTATCTGTTGTAGGGACTTGTGATCTGAGGCGACACAGTTCTCAAAGCAGACCGTGATGCAGCTGCTCAGGGTGCTTTCAACAGTTCCCCAATAGAGTGTGAGAATGGGAGATGGGCTTTTCTGAGCTTCCGTGGAGAGTAGAGGTGCTGCTGTGCTTTCCTTACTATGGAGCTGATGTTGAAGGACCTGGTGAGATTCTCCGCCAGATGGACAACAAGGAATCTGGTACTCTCTACGATCTCCACAGATGAGCCATCGATGTGCAGCAGAGAGTGGTCACTCTGTGTTTTGTGTTCTTCTAACGTCAACAACCATCTCTTTGGTCAACATTCAGAGACAGGTTGTTGGCTCTGCAGCAGTCCGATAGTCATCACACTTCCTCTTTGTATGCTGAGTCACCGTTTTTATTGATGAGACCCACAACAGTCTTGTCATCTGCCTGATGTTGATGATGGAATTCGAAATGTGCATTGCTGCTCAGTTGTGAGTCATCGGAGTTAACAGCAGTGGGCTGAGCATAAAGTCCTGGGTTCCTGCTACAGCGTCTGAGCAGTTGCCTTCGTCGTCCCATAGCTCCTGCGCAGCCCGAGCAGCCGCCTCCGCTGCCCCCTGCGGCCCCAGAGCCCGAGCAGCCGCCGCCTGCTTTGCCCGTAGCTCCTGAGCAGCCGCCTCCGCTGCCCCCTGCGGCCCCAGAGCCCACGCCCGAGGCGCTCCCTCCGCCTCAAATGACTGTGCCCCCTGGGGCTCTTGTTCCTGGCCCCACTCCTGTCCCTGACCCAGCTCCAGACTTTCCTGCCCTAGTCCCCGAGGAGGTCCCGGACAGTCTGACCACCGTGTGTGCCACGCCCCCTGATTATCCACGTGTGCTTCCCTGATCGTACCCAGCTGTGTCCGATTATTTTCAATCAGTCCTGTCTATTTGAGTTCATGTCTTACTAGAGTTCAGTGTCCGTCATTGAAGTCCGTCTGCGTGAGATGTTTCCTGCACCCCGTGTTCCTAATAAATCCCCGTATCCTGCCTGCCTTGCCTGTTTCTTGCCCGTCCGCCGCTCCCGTTAAATGGCGATCGTGACACAAGGCACACGCACATCAAGTACCAATGCAGCAAATACAGATGAACAATTTAGGAGGAATACTAGTCAAAGGAAGGAAGAAAAGCAGCCCACCCTATCTCATGGTCACGGACACAAACATCAGGGAGTGTTATGAAGAAGACATCACACTTAACACCATTGGTTTTATGCAGTGAATTACACCAGAGACAGGTTTTTACATTCTAGCTGTGTTACGTAACATTCCTCAGCCTTCAGGTTTTTTCCACACAATGCACGACATGCAGGGGTGCCAAACAAAACAGCGGAACTGCAGTGTAGCCAATTATTTGTTTCAGTAGTTTTAAGAAAACTAGAACATAAAATGTTTGTTTTACTTAGTCCACAAAAGAGTTTTTACCTATCTTAGTGTATTTTACATCACATACACTCTCGGTCCGTTGTGGAGTCCATCCCACTGTAGTTGGAGAATGCTGCCATCAGTCGCTTGGTGTAGCACTCGCAGGATTTACCAGGCTCCTGTTTAAACTGATGCATCATGCCCCAGTCCATGCGCAGGAGGACCAGTCTCTGAAGGGCTGTCGCATGGTGAGGCCTGTTCTGCCTGGGGTCCAGCAGGTCACTGGCAATGTCCTTCAACTCACAGTGGGCTTGCGTTCATAGTGGGGTACCGCAGGGTTCGATTTTAGGACCACTATTGTTCCTAATTTACATAAATGATATGGATACCAATATATACAGTAAACTGGTGAAATTTGCAGATGACACCAAGGTGGGTGGTGTAGCAGATACTGAATTAGTGGCTCAGCAGCTACAGCGGGATCTTGATTTAATTAGTGACTGGGCCGATACCTGGCAGATGAAATTTAACGTCGATAAATATAAGGTACTCCATCTAGGGAGCAGAAATATAAAGTACAGGTATTTCATGGGTGTCACTGAAATAAAGGTAGCTGATCATGAGAAAGACCTTGGTGTGTATGTTGATGCTTCCATGTCCCATTCTCGCCAGTGTGGGGAAGCAATAAAAAAGGCCAATAGGATGTTGGGGTATATCTCCAGGTGTGTGGAGTTTAAGTCAAGGGAGGTAATGCTAAGATTATACAATTCCTTGGTGAGACCTCACCTAGAATATTGTGTGCAGGTTTGGTCACCATATCTTAAAAAGGACATTGTGGCCTTAGAAAAGGTGCAGCGTAGGGCCACAAAAATGATTCCTGGTCTTAGAGGAATGTCATACGAGGAACGGTTACTTGAGCTAAATCTGTTCAGTCTCAAGCAAAGGAGATTGAGGGGGGACATGATCCAGGTATATAAGATTCTAACAGGTTTGGATGCTGTTCAACCAAATAGTTACTTCAGCATTAGTTTAAATACACGAACTCGTGGCCATAGGTGGAAATTAGCGGGAGAACATTTCAAGCTGGATTTAAGGAAGCACTTCTTTACGCAGCGTGTAGAGTATGGAATAGTCTTCCTGATAATGTAGTGCAAGCTGAATCCTTGGGTTCCTTTAAATCAGAGCTAGATAAGATTTTAACGACTCTGAGCTATTAGTTTAGTTCTCCCCAAGCGAGCTTGATGGGCCGAATGGCCTCGTCTCGTTTGTATAGTTCTTATGTTCTTATGTTCAACTCCTTCATCTACAGTGTCAGATGAGCAAACCTTATCTCCCCCTTGAGGATTTGGACATACCAACATAGGGGCAAGAATTTCTGCTACCTCGTCCTGCTGCCTGAGTGTTTCGCCACGGCACTTCTTCACCGAGAAGGAGGTAGAGTCGGGTGCTGAATGGTTATGATCCTCGTCTGCAGGGGGGAGAGGGGAAGGGGCAGGGGAACCACTGGCTACTCCTCCCTCGGTGGCATAAGGAGGAAGCTGCTGTTTGGGCAGCAATGCTTGGGCAGGAGCCACACAGTTTATTTCTGGGTATCTAATTAGCGGACACCATTAGGTCCCTTCAGGGGCTCCACAGACAAACTCATTGACAAAATAGAATTGTCACAGAAAAATTCTTTGTCACATGCTCAGTCGACATGGACTGTGTGCTATTTACATATTTTTGGCACAAACGAAATCTCATATGCATATCGATGTATCTTTCGCACAAGTGGACCTCCATCACTTTAAAGAGGGTAAACTCTGATCAGGAAATTTACGACGTCAGAATAAACGGATTTTTTAACAGAAGTAACTGACATGCCCTAATAAGGAAATGCATACAATCAGAATACAATATCTGTGGTTTTTAACAGTGGTAACAATCTGATAATGAAAGGAATCAGATCAACATTTCTATAGCATGTAACAGAGCTTGCTCCCCTCCAGAACTCATTGTTCCAGTAGTTATCTGAAATCATCTGCAGGAGCTATTCTTTTATTTGTATATTAAGCATAATTATTCATGAATATTATTGATTATGTTTATTTGTTTAATGTTTTTATTTATTCGTATTTATTGTTTATAATATAATGTTATATAGTATTGCAACACTTGAAACGAGAGGTACTTGCCTGCCTTAGTGATATTTACTATTGTCTAAGTGTATTCCCACCTGTAGGAGGCAGCAATGGTTGTTATTAAAGGTGCTGAGATTACGCGGCTCAGGGCTGAAGGTGCAAAGTGAAACAGTCATTGACCGTATTTGCCATGTGTGATGGTGTCTGCATATCGGCCCTTTTGCGCCAAACAAACCAGTTCAAAGTACTGTGTGTTAAAATATCATATGAATAAATCCTCTCAAGAACTAAACTCAATATCGTATCCTCATCATTCAACGCGTCTGACTTTTGCACCTCTTACCACAAGGCAGTGGATTACATGGGGAAATTACAAACAAGGAGAATTTAATCTGTTTTTCCTCTACATTGTCGTTATTCAGAATATTACAGACTATGAACAAAAACGGACAATGTAAGAAAATAAAAAAATGTGTATGACAGAAAGCTAGAGTATTTTTGCAATGGTGAGCACTAGCTGGTTTATGTACTAGCTCACACTCAAGAAACAGCATAAATGCTACTCATACACAGTTGGGGGGCAGGGGTCAGTCCTTGTGCCTGTAATGAGGTCACCAGTTGAAACTAACCCAGCCTCAGCACGTCTGTGGGTCCTTGAGCAAGGCCCTTAACCCCCAGCTCCCTGGGCGCCCCAACAGGTAGCTGCACTTCGCGGACAACTTACTCCACAAAGAGTAAGTTGAGGGAGACATAAAAAACACAATTTCCCCACGGGGATTAATAAAGTCCATCCATCTATGGAATATTATTTAGCACTATATAACGCAGAATATAAGAATTACGATTTTATAAAAAGTATGCCAAATATCCATGATATAATCATTACAATGTAAACATTATAATGTAATCAACACAATGGAACCAACTGAGTATGTATTTGCACCTTTTGTTAGTCTGAGTTTCTGTTAGCTACTTTGTTAGTCCTGAATCTATGAATATTCACATTTTTATCGCGTATATTTTATCACTATGTAAAAGGACAAATATATTATCAACCTTTTAGTGAGACAATGTGTAAACGGCTGAAACTACCAAGGTTTACTACTGAAGGAAGGGATTCACCTGAGTTCACCAAAAGTTCATGGCTGAGTATTTTTAAAAAACCAAGTGGAGCTGCTCGCGCCACTATTATGTTCAACCGAGAGGCCAAACGGTAAAAGAAATGACTGTCAAACTTATCACCTAGGGGTAAATATAAATCTATACAAATATCACCTGCATGCACATTACTTCTTTTACAATAACCAACTCCTGATCCATACTGTTAGTCGTGAAAAAAATAACTATTGTGTACATAGAGGCCCTGTGTAAAAAGATAACTGCCAAGGAAAAGATCAAAAACATTTATTTCAAGGATTCAAAGTTTTTATGGTCATGTACAGTGTACAGTGCAGTTCTTATTTGATTAACTTGAATGTCTTCACAGACAAGACGATTAAACAAATAAAGCAGCGCAACATTACAGTAACTAACAACAAACAAAGCTCACGAGTACTATTACAATATTCATATCATTTATTTAAATTTAATTTTACCAAGTAAATTAATTGAAAAGCAGTTACCGCTTTACCTGCTTCTCGGGAGAAATAGCAGATATACAAACGTCATGTATGTAACTAAAATCTTAAGCCAATAAGGGCAAAGTTGTGTCGTAATGGAGGCGGATCCAGCCTGTGCAGCCTGCTAAGAGGTGCTGCCTGATGTGTCTTGCTCTCGCGGAGTTTTGGTACCATGTGACATGGTGACGTAATGCAACGGGCGATAAAAAATATAACCATGATGCATTGCGTCAGGACCAGAATGCATTGCTTTAAGCTAGCGCTGTATGTGGGTGCATGAAGTGGAAAGCACCCAATAATAAACATAACATTTTTTTAAAAATGTTTTCTTCACCGGTGCAGTGAATTTAAATAAAGAGCTATGATGGTGCTGCAAATGGCTTTGCATAGTAGTTAGTAGTAGCATTAGCCGCTGTGTGCGGCATTAGCTTTCTACAGTCCTTACAGATGGTTCGTGTTTTGTCTGTCTCCCTTTCGCCATTTATATTTTCCGCCGGGCACCCGAAATGCTGACACACAAAAGATTCAAAAGTGTCTGGGGTATCTACTATAGTAATTTAGTCAGATGCCGACATATTTACAGCAGCTCATTTGCAGCGCATTCGTGAAACGGCTTTTCGCTCCAACGAGAAATCTCGTCATGTTGTAATATCGCGAGATCTCGTGACACGCGTTTCACTCCCACTTCTTAGTAACAGTCATGATTTGATAAAGTGACAACCTGCGTAATAATTGGTAATACATAGACTTTGCTATTGTTCAGGCTAGCAGACTGTTATGGCTTGAGGTTAATGGTGCCTGTTACTTGTGAATTTTCACATTTGCAGGGATCTTCTGCCTCGTGAACGTGAAACGGGTAATTATGCTAAAAGAAGAAAAAAGCAGAACTGCAATGTGTGTAAGGCTGGTGCTGATTTTTCAGTCTGAACACAGTAAAATTTATACAAATTACCTGTATTCAAACTTGTATTCTTTATATAGTTTGGTTAATTACTATTTAAAAGTTTTATCTGCGCTCCATTGTATAACTTATATTGGAGACTTGTATGTACTTTTCGATTGGAAATGGTTAGCTGTATACAGGGGCGCCGCTAAGGGGGGGAAAGTTGGGACAATTCTAAGGGCCCACGCCCTTTAGGGGCCCCCAGAGATCTGAATGGGTGTGATAGGGGGGCCCAACCTCATATTTTGTCATAGGGCCCAAAATTGCTAGCGGCGCCCCTGGCTGTATATACTTTGAATATTTTTATGATTAATTTCTTTGTTTATTTAATTTGGCAACAGATCTGCACTTTTAGCAGTATTGCTGTCAATTTTTGTGAAAGTTGTTACTAAATAAAACAAAAGAAGCAGACTTGTGTAAATCCTATATTGGTCGTGTATTCTTCCTGTAGCGTAGTGACAGCTTTTTGTACGGAAGCCGTGAACGGCTGTGCTTGCAAATATATTTTCTTCTGAATAATTAGAAGGATAAGCATATTTTGTCGCCGCCGCGAGATAGTCATGCCATACACAGCTCTGCTCGTTTTTGTACTGTAACCGTGTTACTTAATTTGCGAATCCATGAATTTAACGTTGACATTAAGTCAACATTGACATTGACAACGTTGACATTAAGTGTTGCACCTATCTAGTGTTTTACCGTGAAGGGCATGTTATATCTTGTCTCTAAGTCGCACTATGGTCCAGGGGAATGCTATGTCATATTAGAACATGTGTCGATGATGTGGCAATATAAATATTTTAGAATACTGTCAGTTTTAGTTTCAGAAATCCATCATTTGAGAAAAAAGGCCAGTCACGACAAATATATATGGAATATAACAACAGAGGTTAGCTGTATTTGTTTAAGTGTAAAGATGCACATAGAAACATGCATGAGCTCATCTGAGAATAAACTGAATGCAATGAAGATTTGTGACTCCTGCTGGAAAATGCGAATAGTGGCAGGGTCTTCAAGCAGTACATTTGTCTGAGAGTCAGTTAATATTAGGAAAGGCACCGTTTTTTTTTCAATGGCGCTAATTATCAAGAAGGAAATGGAGTACCCCAGTACCTGGTTTACGGGCACTGGAAGCTCCAGTATCAGTCAGACTTTCATGTAAGTATATGTGTGTTTAATGACTTGTGCATGTTTCATCTTTACCAGGGGCAGAGGGGAAACTCAATAAATAGCCTTCTCTCACACTTCCAGGCCTGCAGAACTGAGCATGTCCCCTGGTTTTGTGCATATGTCTGTAGGCTTTGAGTTTTTCCTATGGGGGCTTCAATTTCCTCCCAGAGTACAAATACGTGCAGATCAGTTGCATTGGGGAGTCCATACTGTGATGCTGAGTGGGTGTAGGAGGAGATTGAGAGATGAAACTCCGGATGATTTACTCCCTCGGCTAACTAACCAGAACAGGATCGTACCAATACCAAAATGATAAGTTTATAAATGTTTTTCACTACCCTGATTCATTCAGTTATTTCTGTTTGTTAATTCCATCCCCCAAGCAAATACATAAATAAACAAACAAATATTCAGGGGGAATGTGTCATAGGTGATAGAATCAGTGGATGAATCTAAAGAAAAAAAGTAATGATTTCTTTCTCTCCAAAACACAATGCACAAAACTCTTAAGTTAGGTAAGACATTGAAATTTTATGACAGTAGCATGATGCAGAGGAACAACAGAAGGAAAAATCTAACTAAACCTGAGTCAACTAGGACTAATTACACTAAATTAAGTGGAACACACAAAATACCTAAAACAACTTAATAAACAAGCAAGAAATATTACATTTGATTAACTATACTGATGCCTGAGGGAAGTTCTTGTGCATAATGCAGCAAGTATATACAGCTGCAGAGACACTACACATAGTGCAAATAAATTAAAAAGTATACAGTACACACACTGATTCCTGAAAAATCTAAATACCATGGAATACTAATGAAATACTGATGATGATGATAATAATAGAAATAATAATGAATTAGTTTAGGGTATTATGCAATTGACATGTACAATTAAAAAAGAAATTGCACCAGACATTTCCTGTGGCAAAGAAGGGTTGCTTTGTGCCACATTACTCAAGTCAATTCACTTTATTTTGTATAGTACATTTTCATAGCCTTACATTGTCTCAAAGCACTTTACTTTGTCCCTGCCCAATTGTCCCAGTGAGCAAGATCTAGCCTGAAAAATTAGAAAGCGACATTGGCAAGGATAAACTCAGTCATAGTAAGAAACCTTTGGAGGAACCAGAGTGAAAGGGGGAGCCCATCCTCCACAGGTCAGAAGTCACGTTAACAAAGTCCTGATTTATATGGTTTATATGGTTCAATTAGTTAAGTCCGGATGTAAATACAGAATAACTGGCAGCAGGGCACACAGGAAAGACGTAAACAGGCAGGAGGGCAGGCAGGAGGGTGGCACAGGCAGGACGTAATGGGCAGGAGGGCGGGCAGGCAGGGCAGCACAGGCAGCCAGAACTGTTTTGCCACTGCAGTTTGTTTTACAATTTCATCTGCATTTGTTCCCCCAAGGTATAACAGCAGCTAATTTATGAACATGCTGCTTTTCAGAAAAGAAGTTTAATTTCCAGGAGCATGACCAGTGCATACATTTAGTGTTGATGGTTCTTTGTAAAATGGATGTTCTGTACTTTTATTGATCTGTCCATCCATCCATCCATCCATCCATCCATCCATCCATCCATTCATCCATTTTCTAACTACTTCTGATGAAGTTCCGGGTTATGAGGTATCCTGAAGCCCAGGCAATATGGGACAAACACACACATGCACACACATAGGGTATACCTATCCTTATGGGGCCCGCTCATTGACTTCTATTGGATAAATGCTAACGCTAACTATGACAATCTTAACCCCCACCCTGCCCTAACCATAACCATAAGTAACCAAGCAAAATAAAAGAGGTTTTGCATTTTTAGTTTTTCCACAGCAGTCACAGATTTTTATAAAATAGAGTTTTCCTGGTTTTCAGTTTCGTGGTCCCCATAAGGGAAAAAAAAAACAGGTATTTATCACGCTATGGGGTAGGATAGGTATACCCGCTCGCACACACACACACAGACATGCACACAAATGGATAGATCACCACAGTTACTATGGATGTCGATCCTGCAATAATGAGACAGAACTATCATACTTAACAGGATCATATCCCTAGTTCTACATATGCATAATTATATTTAAAAAAGATCCCACGCACCTAGCACATGAGATGTTTGAACTTCTGCCCTCTGGTAAACGTTACCGCAGTATGCATTGCAGAACAACCAGATTTAATAAGAGCTTCTAACCCCAAAGCCATCAGAATACTAAATGCTAATGAACATACGTTTATGTGAAACCCTACTCTCTCTTACTCTCTGTGCACTTTATTACCACAACTGGTATTAAGTTTACTTTTTATTTATACAGTATAGTGCAATAATATAATCACGATTTGTGTGTGAGTGTGCCCTGTGATGGGCTGCCCCCCATCCTGGATTGTTCCCTGCCTCGTGCCCATTCCACATTCCGGGATAGGTTCCGGACCACCCGCGACCCAGTAGGATAAGCAGTTTGGAAAATGGATGGATGGATATAACTAACATAAGACAGACATTACACCTAACAAACAATAAACACGAAATAAAGGAGTGGATACAAAAAAAATGTAATGCAATGACCAGATTTAACACCTGGATTATGTCCCCCCTTAGTCTCCTTTGCTCGAGGCTAAACAGATTCAGCTCAGCTAACCTCTCCTCATTAAACATTCCTCTAAGACCAGGAATCATTCTCCCAGCCAAGCAAGCCTGAGTCCGGCTTCCACTCCCCCGATCCCCAGCAATGTTAACTTGGAAGGGCGTATTCTGTATGCACAACTGAGACAACCCAGGTGGAGCTTATCGGCTGGCAAAATTGCCTTCAGGTATCACCCACCCTAGTGAGAGTCCAAGCTAGGGCCGTTCTCAGAACTCACCCTAAACGAAGTCCTGCTCAAAAGTTGTAATGACCGCCTGAGGTACCTGTCAGCCTTGCCCGTAATGAGTCAGTGGGTGTAGCCGGGCTGACACGCTTTTGGGCATCCAATTGCTGAGAACTCCCCTTCGGTTCTGACAAACTGTACGATCACAAGCAGTGACAGCAGAGCCACAGACAAGCTCAACCAACAGAGAGCGAATGGTAAGCACCCAGCACCCGAAGGGCTCAACTGATCACATCCAAACGACTTCCTGATGGGATTGTGTACGTAACTGGTTTACTGTTGTTAATAGTGGTTGAACTTCTATGCAAGTCCCCTTGTTGGGGGAGATGGAATGAATGAAAGCATAAGGTGAAATAAAACCTAAAATAAATCAAAAAGGTTAAACGGGAATCAAACCAAATGAATTGTGTTTCTTATTCAATTGTAAACATCAATTAGTTATGCAACAATAACCTAATTGGATGTTAATGTATTGTGATCAAACTGATTTAGTCTGTGAAGTTGATTCCTGCTTTCAGGCAAGAACCTGTGTGTCCAATTATGCGTGTTGTATCACCGCAGTTGACCACCAGAGACCCAACTCAGATGTTGTTAACCTACTATGGCGGACCACTAGAGGTGCAATTTCAATGGAGTGGCACTGCTATGGCTTGCCACTAGAAGCGCAATTTCAAAATTGAGTGGTAGTTCTATGCCTGACCACTAGAAGCGCAATTTCGAAATGGAGTGGTAGTTCTATGCCTGACCACCGGGGGCGCAATATCGAAATGGAGTTGTAGTTCTATGCCTGACCACTGGAGGCGCGATTTTGAAATGGAGTGGTAGTTCTATGCCTGACCACTGGAGGCGCAATTTCGAACTGGAGTGGTAGTTCTATGCCTGACCACCGGGGGCGCAATATCGAAATGGAGTGGTAGTTCTATGCCTGACCACCGGGGGCGCAATTTCGAAATGGAGTGGTAGTTCTATGCCTGACCACTAGAGGCACGATTTCGAAATGGAATAGTAGTTCTATGCCTGACCACTAGAGGCGCGATTTCGAAATGGAGTAGTAGTTCTATGGCTTGTCACTAGAAGCGCAATTTCAAAATTGAGTGGTAGTTCTATGCCTGACCACTAGAAGCGCAATTTCGAAATGGAGTGGTAGTTCTATGCCTGACCACCGGGGGCGCAATATCGAAATGGAGTGGTAGTTCTATGCCTGACCACTAGAGGCGCGATTTCGAAATGGAGTGGTAGTTCTATGCCTGACCACTAGAGGCGCAATTTCGAACTGGAGTGGTAGTTCTATGCCTGACCACCGGGGGCGCAATATCGAAATGGAGTGGTAGTTCTATGCCTGACCACTAGAAGCCCAATTTCGAAATGGAGTGGTAGTTCTATGCCTGACCACCGGGGGCGCAATATCGAAATGGAGTGGTAGTTCTATGCCTGACCACTAGAGGCGCGATTTCGAAATGGAGTGGTAGTTCTATGCCTGACCACTAGAGGCGCAATTTCGAACTGGAGTGGTAGTTCTATGCCTGACCACCGGGGGCGCAATATCGAAATGGAGTGGTAGTTCTATGCCTGACCACCGGGGGCGCAATATCAAAATGGAGTGGTAGTTCTATGCCTGGCCACTAGAGGCGCAATATCGAAATTGAGTGGTAGTTCTATGCCGGGCCACTAGAGGCGCAATTTCGAAATGGAGTGGTAGTTCTATGCCTGACCACTAGAGGCGCAATATCGAAATGGAGTGGTAGTTCTATGCCTGACCACTAGAGGCGCGATTTCGAAATGGAGTAGTACTTCTATGGCTTGCCACTAGAAGCGCAATTTCAAAATTGAGTGGTAGTTCTATGCCTGACCACTAGAAGCCCAATTTCGAAATGGAGTGGTAGTTCTATGCCTGACCACCGGGGGCGCAATATCGAAATGGAGTGGTAGTTCTATGCCTGACCACTAGAAGCGCGATTTCGAAATGGAGTGGTAGTTCTATGCCTGACCACTAGAGGCGCAATTTCGAACTGGAGTGGTAGTTCTATGCCTGACCACCGGGGGCGCAATATCGAAATGGAGTGGTAGTTCTATGCCTGACCACCGGGGGCGCAATATCAAAATGGAGTGGTAGTTCTATGCCTGGCCACTAGAGGCGCAATATCGAAATTGAGTGGTAGTTCTATGCCTGGCCACTAGAGGCGCAATTTCGAAATGGAGTGGTAGTTCTATGCCTTACCACTAGAGGTAACCAAAGATATAGCTAGGCGGTTGCCGACGCTAGATGAGTGACACACACATTTAATGCATGCGCATGCTGCTTGTGGCCTTCTTCTGTGCCTTGCACAGTATAAAACCCCTTAAAACAATTACTGAAGCGAGACGGCGCACGCGTTACGGCGACAGATTTAAATTGTGAGTGCACTATATCTCGTCGCAAATGGTGCTTAACCACGGCGGGTCTCAAGCACAGGAGACTCCCAATTTCTAAATGACACACACTTGGCTCACAGCGCAAAGTTGTGTTAAACTTGCTTTGTCTAAAGCAGGCACACACATACGAGTATGATCCTGATAGGTAACTAAGCTATCGGTCTTATGTCCAAGCGCAACATAATTTAGGTTAGAACCTCATAACAAGTATTCCCGTTCGCTAATAGAGAGATCTCTCCCAGGATATATAGAAACGGAGACACTCGTCCGAATTGAACCTGGAAACAAAGCGCTACATCTGAGAATCTCGTCAGACATAGGGTTAAAGTTTACTGCAGTTTAATACGAAAGAACTACAATGAAATCACCGAAAATAAAACAAAATAATATAACTACTAATAATAGAAATAAAAATAACTATAATAAGCCCATATGATCCCGCTTAAATGCCTTCAGATTGCCATGAGTGCGACTTTTGCAACCAGTTGACAGTAGCGCTTCTTCACTGCACGTTCGGTCATAAAAAGTTTAAATTGTGTGCTCAGAATAAGTTTAAACCTTGTGCCTTGTGATTATTAACCAATTTTTATGCTGAATGGTCGGCTCAAACTCAATTGCGAAACACCGTGAGTCTGTTAATGTGTGACTTAACACTAGAACTGCCAAATCTACGCAAATTTGCGTAAATTCCCTGGGCCTAACACCTACTAGCATCCCTGCTGAGAGTTTCTTGGGCCATTGTCCTCCTGCTTTTGTTGTGCAAACACACCCATTACCTGTGAGGCCTGGCACATTTGCATTTTTTTACTCAGAGCAGCTAAAATCCAAGGCAGGCTAAACCTCTGTGTGTGACATGGAAACCTTCACAAAAGTCTGCCATATCTATACCAAATATCCCACATGCTGACTGACCTGCAAATATGAAAGACACACATTCACAAAATATATGGAAGCACAAGTCTGTTTTATTTATAAAAAAAATTGAGTGTTTCAAACTTTGCAGTGTTTGCAGACCCAGTGACCATCATCCCTGCATTTGGCGCAAGTGAATTTGTAACACTTTGCACTGGTAAACCTGCTGTGGTTTCTGTTGCAGTTCTCCTGTACCTGACACTGAGTTGTCCATACAAGTCCTGGCACAGCAGCAGCCTTCCTCTGTCCCCATAGCCTTTTGTGGCATAAATTGGCAATGGAGTTCCTTGGCTAGATGACTCAAAAATAATCTTCTTTTGCCTTCCCACCCTGTACATGCCTTGTACAGAACGTAGGAATTTGCCACCACCAGGTCCAGCATGTTGTAAAATACAGCTACTGGCCACCTGCATGTTGCTGCTCTTACGGAATACATGCGCGCCATTTGGTCCAACACATTTACACCACACTATAACAGCAGAGAGAGAGAGAGTCATGAGTGTATTTGCTTTTTTTCTACCTTCTTTCTATATAGGCCTGTATAGTACATATCAGAAAACATTGCAGCACTGATGTAAAATTATACACACATTCACATACCTTCATGTGGTTATAGTCTGTTATCGTGTTGGGTTTCCTCTTTCTGCCTTCACAGATCGCCACATCTTGGTCCAAGGAACTCAGAACACACACAATCTTGTTTTTTTAGGTGCATAAATTGTCAAGGAGACACTGCCACTTCTAAGCACTGACGCGGAGAATTCCTCTTGCTGTGCAGTGTCCTTTGAAATTGGAGGAAGTTCATACCAAACTTTATTCCCTGTGCTCAGTAGTGTTGTTTTGCGCTGAAGCAGTCTGTGTGACAGTGCCAGTGAGGTGAAGAAATTGTCCGTTGTGACATTTCTCCCGTCATCCAGAAATGGCTCCATCAGACTCATGACCATGTTCTCTGCCAGCCTCTCCCTTTTCTGGTGACTGGGGTCCTTTCCCAAGTTAGGGGACACGTTGCAGACGTATGGCAAAGGACACTGCACAGGGAGAGGAATTCTCCACGTCAGTGTTTAGAATGGCGCGCATGTATTCAGTACGAGCAGCAACAAGCAAGTGGCCAGTAGCTGTGTTTTACAACATGCTGGACTTGGTGGCGGTGAATGCCTACGTTCTGTACAAAGCATCTACAGGGTGGAAAGGAAAAAGAAGATTGTTTCCGATTCTTCTAGCCAAGGAACTCCATTGCCAAATACAGGGATGATGGTCACTGGGTTTTCAAACGCTGCAAACACAGACTTTGAAAGATAGACAGACTGTGTGGGACAGTAACCACTGAGACAAAAGGCAGAAAGATGACGAAGAGATGAACCTGGAACTGAGGCACGGATACATCAATTTTTACATGAACAGCCAAACATGCAAAGCTGGAGAGATCACACAAAAACAAAATTCACTTTTGGTGTTATAATTCAGTGATGGCCAATGAAAATGAAATGACATTTTATTCTGTATGTGTATGAGCATGTCAAAAACCATGGACCATGACTTCACTCAGCTTATGACATTTATATACAAACATGCATTGGAGACTGAAGTGTTAGCATGTTTTCATTTTATTCATTTCATTCTATTAGCAACTTTTCATTCTATTTTCACTCAATTTGTTTTATAAATAACACAGACTTGTCTTTCCATATATTTTGTGAATGTGCGTCTTTCATATTTGCAGGTCAGTCAGCGTGTGGGATATTTGGTATAGATATGGCAGACTTTTGTGAAGGTTTCCATGTCACACACAGAGGTTTAGCCTGCCTTGGATTTGAGCTACTCTGAGTAAAAAATGCAAATGCGCCAGGCCTCACAGGTAATGGGTGTGTTTGCACAACAAAAGCAGGAGGAGGATGGGGCTGAAGACCTGCGAAAATCACAGCAGGGGTGACAAACACCTTGGGACTCTCAGCAGAGAATAAAAACTCGGTAAATCTAGTGTTAAATGGAACTCATTAATAACCAGTATCACGTAATAACCTGGGTTAGAATAGAAGGCTTGTCCAACGAGCTGCGTCACCAGGTAATGTAAACGATCGGTAGCGAAGCTCCCCTCACGGCCAATGAGAGAGAGTCTCGCGATATTTCAGGCGAATTTGAGGTTTCAGAGCGTAGATCGCACAGGCAGGGATTCTTGTGAGCACTCAATGAACGGAGGCTGAAGTTGTGTAAAAGACATGCATTTATTCCTATAACTAACATAAGACAGACATTACACCTAACAAACAATAAACACGAAATAACGGAGTGGACACAAACAATGTAATCATGAAAATGCAATGACCAGATTTAAAATGAGTAACCTTAAAAGGGAAAATACTGTTCTGCAAAGCAAGCAATTTGTGGAAATACTGTCCTAAAGTAATATAGCAGGTGAATAGGAGTTTAGGTTGTTATAAATGAAAGGAAGTTTGTTTACTTGGTTGCAGAGTGGGGGGGGGGGGGGTCTTGGCAGTTGGTTGCGGAGGCTGATGAGCTGATGGGTGATGGCACTCAGGGAGGCGCGGTGTTTGCAGCGGTTGTTGGAGTGGAGCCCCTCTGATTCCCTCTCCTGGTGAAGCTTGGGCTTGGTTGCAGTTCTCTGTCCAGCTGGGTCTTCACTGATAGGCTTCAGGAGGGCTTCTTGTGGGCTTCTCTTCTCTTGGGCTGATGTTCTCTGCCTCTCTTCGTGCTGATGGTCTTTTGTTTTCTCCTCCCTTCTGTTTCTCCTCTCCTGGCTTTGTTCTGAGGTGCCAGGTTTTATAGTGTAAAGTTCGTGAATAGGAGTGACCAGGAATTCGACTCCTGGACCAATGGCTGACCATCCATTTGGCGGGCTTTCGGAAGGGGGTCTGTATCAGTCCTTTTGAGATTTATGACCAGAGTGATTTCCCTTGTATTGATGATTTTCGTTAGGCTGGTGTAACTTTTGATATATTCACTTTCGTGGTAACCACTGACCAGATTTGGAAACTGGAGTGATTTTCCATCGGTTTGATACCAAACATGCCATAGCAGCCTAGCGGTTCACACCTCATACCATCTGTAATGATTAATTAATGATTACTTATATTATGTCGTTATGTTATATTACTCACACCTTATTTTATGCCTCACAATCTATATAATTGTAAATATACTGTGTAGCTGCTGGCGCGTTCCAAACTAAATCTCATTGTACTTACAATGTCAATACAAACATCCATCCATCCATCTAGGCAGGCCAGTGTCGCCTCCATCCTTCCTGAAGTCAGTGATTCCTTTGTCTTTGTGCTGTTTAGTGCCAAATTGTTTGCTGAACTCCAACCTATCAGTTTCTGGACCTCATCTCTGTAAGCTGACTCATAAGAACCAAAGAGATTTACAAATGAGAGGAGGCCATTCGGCCCATCAAGCTCCTTTGAGGAGAACTTAGCTAATAGCTCAAAAATCTTATCTAGCTCTGATTTAAAAGAACCCAGGGTTTTAGCTTGTGTTACAATAACAGGAAGACTATTCCATACTCTAACTACACGCTGTGTACAGAAATGCTTCATCAAATTCGTTTTAAAATGTTCTCCAGCTAATTTCCACTTATGGCCACGAGTTCTGGTATTTAAACTAACATTGAAATAGCCATTTGGCTGAACAGCATCCAGACCTGTTAGAATCTTAAACACCTGGATTATGTCCCCCCTTAGTCTCCTTTGCTCGAGGCTAAACAGATTCAGCTCAGCTAACCTCTCCTCATTAGACATTCCTCTAAGACCAGGAATCATTCTCGTTGCCCTACGTTGCACCTTTTCCAAGGCAGCAATGTCCTTCTTAAGGTATGGTAACCAAACCCGCACACAATATTCTAGGTGGGGTCTTACCAAGGAATTATATTATCGTAGCATCACTTGCCTTGTCTTAAACTCCACACACCTAGAGATGCAATGTGCCTTCTCGCGTGGTGTTCCTGCAGAGGGAGTCTGTGAGTGCTGGAGATTGGGGGAGGGGGCAGTGTGGCTATGTCTGCTCTGTGTTCCTCCAGACGAGCAAAGAAGCTGTTTAGCTCCTTTGCTAAAAGGGCGTTGCTGTTAACAGTGACGGTGTTGTTGCCTTTGAAGTTTGTAATGTGTTGTATTCCCTGCCACACCCACTGTGGGTTGTTGTATGTGAAGTAGACCTCTATTTTCTGTTTCTCTGCCTGCCTGGCAACCTTGATGCCCCTATTCAGGTTAGCTCTGGCTGCACTCTGTGTTCTTGACTGCGCTGTCTTGTCCTGTAGTATTGTATTGTTGCTCTTGTGTTTATCTTGCACTTTCTCCCTCTGTTTGTGCTCCTTTCACTCTGTATAGTTCTATCTTGCCCGCACTTGTGTCATCTTGTGTTGTTTCTGTTTTTCTTCTTTGTGTTGCACCGTGGTCCAGGAGGAACAATGTTTCCTTTCACTGTGTACTGTGTATATTGCTGAAATAACAATAAACCCACTTGACCACCTGCCTCAATTCATCCTGAAGAGTTTTCCAATGTTGTTCAAAGGTCTGTTTGTTTCGAGTGAAGGACACGCCCCTGGACGTGCTGGATAAGGGGACCACAGATCAGTGTCCTCAGTCCTGCTTCTCCCTTCAAAGCTGAGAGGAAGATGACCCGCCTGCTGCTTCTGGTTTTGGCTTATGGAGCTCTGCTTATCTCCACAGAGGCCCAGCAAGATTACCACAGTCTCCCTGCACTCACAAGACGGCCATTAAACTCGCAGTCGAAAATGCTCATCAAGGAACCCGTCAGCACATGAATTTCTATAACATCCAGGGCCGTCCGAAGGTAACTGCTGAGAAAGTGTTTACAAAAGTGTGAAACTTTCATCATCTGCAAGCTGAACTAATGAGTATCACATTGATTTTGATGTTTTAATTTCAATGCATATGATGCTTAATGTCTCTTCACAATGAAAGTGATGGTTGTATATCTCAGCCCTGGTCAATTTTACCTTCTCACAGTTTCTCTCTGAATCTGGTGCAGTCAAGTCTGTGACAGTTTGCCATTTTTTGGGTGATTATTGTTTGTTATATTGCCTTTAAAACAGTTGTAGGCAATTTTGTATATAACGTGTTTATGTGATTTAGATCAGCAGTGAATACATTGACATTGAGATTCTCTTGAGAGCAACAAAATGTCCAAAGTCAACTGCAACAGACCATCGGGCTGACTGTATTTTCATGGACAAGAGGGTAAGTAAAGAGTCACTGTGACTGTGAGCATTGGACATATCAGTTAGCAAATTAATTTAGGTTCATGTTAACTTTTTTGATGCCCTGCGGGGGAAAGTTAGCCAACAATAAAGTAACAAATACATAGGTGGCCTCAAAGAGCCAGTTCCTTCACCTTATTCTCAAATTTTAGTAGGTTTACAGGCTTAAAGGCTGGATTACCAGGCAGAAGCAAATGCTAATCATCTGAGGGGTGACCTGTAGATTATGCTTCGAGCTATGAACCCTAGCTGGCCTTATTTAAAGACCTGTGGGCTGTACTACAAAGCGGGTTTTACATACCCAGAGTTAACTCAATCGAGCCAGGTTAACTAAAACTCATTGTTGAAATCAGCCTTAAATGGCAGTGTGGTGTTTTGTGGTGAAAGGGCAGGACTTAACTCTTGTTTTAATTAGAAAGCCAGTAATTAAACCTGGTCAGAGCAGGGTAGATGTGCAGTGTGAATTACCCTTTAAATTTACCTCTTTAAATAGTGAACTACAGGACCACTTAGCTTGATCGGAGGACAGTATTTTAATACAGAGCAGTGTTCAGTTAAACGGGATTTGTTGTTCATACTTTTAGATGAACTTGCTTTGTATAATATAGCCTTATGGTGACCCTGCTTTGGAAGCTCTTTCCTCTAAAATTGTTCTGTGTCATTAAACCCTGCACTCCAGCAGCTCTGCCTTAAATCATTAGATATATCTTTACTACACCTTCTCTCACTGTATTTATTGCCCACCACTCTTTAAATACTGTTTTTGTGTGTCTGTGTGTTTTTGCAGCCATTCATTAACTGTAGAGTTTGCAGCAGACGGTCTGGTAATGATCTTACACATCCATCAAATGACTGTGTACCAAACAAGAAAGTGGATGAAGTAAGTGTAGAGAGTCTTAGCATTATGGAAATGTAACAGGTGTGTGAATTGTGTCTAAACATGTGGTTAAACTTTGATTGTGTTTGTACATGCAAAAATTTGATCAGAGTACTGTTTATTAATGACAATGTTACTTTTAATCTGAACAACAGTGGCAGCACCAAGGAAAAGCTTGGGGGGGGGGGCTCTAGCTCCTCCTCCAATGACCATAGTACCCCCACAGCACCCCCAAAATATTGGTTTCATTTTTTCTTTAACTATCTGTAAAATCTGTATATTGTGTAAGACATTTTTGCGGTTTTTACAGCATACTTGTAGTGTATTTTTTCTTCAAAGTACACATAGAGGCTCTGTGAGCTAGACGTTAGAATTTCATATTTTATCCTATTTTATCCATGCTGTAGCTTATCGTGCTGTGTGCTTCTATACACCATCTACATAAGCTGAAAAGCTAAAGCACCCGGTCTAAATAATCTCACTCCCCTATAGCACCTGTAGCATTAAGTCACTGGCGCTGCCACTGCTGAATAAACGACTCCAATCTGACTAAACCGCTTAACTTTTCCTCCCCATGTTACATTTCAGGACAAACGACGTAATATGTGTCCTTCTGATAAACCTCTTCTCAGACCTAAAACTGCCTTGGCTTCCAAGGACACTAAAGAAGCTGAAGGAGACCGTCTGACTGTTTCTGATGGCTGATGGTCCTGCAATGTGGACCAGAGGAGGAAACTGGGAGGGAAAATGCTTTGCTTTATATCATGCCCACCCAAAGCCCCCAGTGAGTAAGCCATAGGCGCCGATAGGATGGAAAAACTCCCAAGAAGGAAGAAACCTTGGGAGGGACCAAACTCAAAGGGGGAGCCCATCCTCCTGGGGCCGGCAAAGTGTAGGTGCAGGATCACAAAAAAAACTTGACGAGAGAAACGAGAGAATTCGACTGTCCCTCACAAAAACTGTAAAGTTTTAGTGGCTAAATTGCTTTTTCTATGCCTTTTCAAACAGGAGGAGATTTGTTTGGCTATACGTAGAAATTTTCTATACAATTTAGACAGCACAGAATCATTAACCTACTTTAATGCATTTATTAATACAACCACATATTTCACACATTTTGACATCAGTCATGCAGTGAAGATACAGTCTCTTTATTTCTTGACGCCAACCCTCCCCATTAATCCGGGCTTGGGACCGACACCTAGTTGAGCTGGCTTTCTCCCTTAAGTGGCTGGGTTAGGCTAAACTATGCACATATTTATGAAGACTACTATAAATTTATAAAGACCTCCCTAAATATGTAGTCTAACAAAACGCAGTTTAAAGAAGGTAGCCTACCTGGTAAACAAAGAAATTAAAAGGCCCACAGCATATAATCGGGCTATATCCAAGCAGTTTTTAAGAACGTAACCTACATGGCGAAATTGAATTACTTTCTGGACCAACAAACGCAACCAGACATGAACATTATGCACCTTCCTAGTCTTGATGTATGTCGTCATACAGATGAGGACGTTAAGGCAGCCTTTAGGTCCGACCCATCATGCACTGCAGTTTTTTGCAAATTCCTCAGATGGAAAACCATTAAATACCTCTTCTATTACCTTATATTACCTTATATTCATGTAATAAATATACAAATATCAATTAGTTGGAAATCAGCCAGACAGACGTAATTACTACAAATGGTTTCCACTGTATTTGTGACTCTGAGTGCCGCAGGCTTGGATGCAGTGCCGCACCATTTTGGGCATGCACTGGCATGCACTGGCCAATCATGTAGCACTTCTCTCATAAATATTAATGAGACATCACCTACCACCCTGCAAAAAAGAAATTTGCCGCTCGTCCCCCTGCACATGAACCAACATGGCTGTCTCAACCAGCGGAGCTCCGGAGCCTCTGGAGAAACACGCGGCAAAAAAGGCTCGCATACGGTCTTCCAGAGTTTGGGAATACTTCAGTCATGACACCTTTTCTGCGCCTCTACTGTAGCTGGCGTTAATGACGCTGTTTCAGCCATTTTATATTTTCTGTTTACTTATTCTGTCATGTAAGACTGAGACAAATTATCGTTTACGACTATTCTTACACACTGTAGCCTGACTTGCTGACTTAAGTAAGCTTAACTATAAGCTACCTTTGCTAGTGTTTGTGAATAACATGTTTCTCTAGTTATGAAATTATTCCATGTTTTAGCATCTGTTTCAACATTAAAGTCAAATTGGTATATTGAAATATGTAAAAACTATTGAACTATTAGCTTAAGTCTAACATAGAAAATCCTACTGAATCTCTTAAGATTTTCCTTTTTTGTTAATGCACTAATGTTTAAGAAGTGTCTTAAATTGAATTTCAGATTTGTGTGTGGGTGGGAGTGGGTGAATTGTATTAAATTCATACATTCATTCTTTTGGCTCAGACATTACTGACCTAAAACAAATTGAGGCATTGGGTAAGTGCTTAAATTAGCTACTAAATGGCAAAAAATATTCTAAATATCACATTTTCCATTCTTCGGTATAATTTTAATGAATCACCTATGCTGCCAAACATTAACGCATAGATTGTCACAACACTCTATGTTTTAGTTCTTCTTTATGTGTATAGGACGGTGTGATGGTTCTGGTGGTGGGTGTGGCCGACGCTGCTCGCGATGTTTGGCTATGCTGCAGTCCCAGGGACCAAGTTGGAACACATTTCCACCTTCAAGCTTAGGTGGAAAAACGGCACCGAGACCCAGCAGCAGGACAACTTCTTGTCCAGACAACCAGCCCTGCTTCATCATTGAAGTAAGCCCTGTGAACAGGAGCGAGATGTACTTCTGCAGTGGATGTTATAGCGGAAAGAACATCCCCATCCTCACGTCTGCCGGAGTGCCCCCTCAAGTGGGTGTGTGACTTAACTCGATGGATGAATTGGACAGAATGTACTGTTACTAGAGGTCGACCGATATGGGTTTTTCAAGTCAAGGGTCAGGCGATGGCCGATATATGCTGCTGATTTTTTTTGGCCGATAATTGGACGTTTTCCCCTCTATTTGCATGGTAAAATATCACACTAATAATAACAAACGATACACAAAATTTCTCAATTTAGCATTTATTGAATACTCAACTTGGAAACAATAACACATTTATAAACAATAAAAATAGCAGCATCAGAATCTCTGTTAGTGCACAATATAGCAGCAAACTCCTCATGTTTGACGGAAGGAAATTTGTAAACAATACAAAAAGGAATAAGCATGTTATCTTTAGTTGTAATCCCACTTCCAGTCCCTGAGTCTTACTCACCACACTCATACTTCACAGCAAACAGACAGCAGTTAATTAACCAGAAGAGAAAAATGCAAAAACACAACAGAACTTGTAAATAATAACAAACTAATAGACAATAAAAATAGCAGCATCAGAATCTCTATTAGTGCCAAATATAGCAGCAAACTCCTCATGTCTGACGGAAGGAAAATTTGTAAATACACAAAGGAATGAGCACATCTTCAGTTTTAATCCCATTTCCAGTCCCTGAGTCTTCCTCATCCCACAAGCAGGCAAGGCATGTCACCCCGGTTGTGTGACACTTATTTTATATAATAAAATAAGTGCCCCCTGCGGCCCCAGAGCCCGAGCAGCCGTCTCCGCTGCCTGCAGCTACCGCGCCCACGTCCGAGGCGCTTTCCCTGCCTGCAGCTCCCGGGCAGGCGCCCCCTCTGCAGCCTGCAGCTCCAGTCCCTGGCCCCACTCCAGTCCCTTCTCCCCCTGTGACTCTGGTACCCTCACCCCGACGAGCCCGACCCCGGCCGCAGGTCCTTATGTCTGTGTCCCATAAGGGGAGAGGACACAGACGCACGGCTGGGGTCCCACCCGCCCAGCCCCCTGGCTCGCCCTCCCCTCGCCGGCGCTAGGGCTTGGTCGGCACCTGCGGGTCCTGGCCCTCCGGGTCGGCTGTCGTCTGCGGGTCCCCCTCCGCGGCCTCGTCGCCCTGCCTCGGTCCCTCCTCCGGCGTCTTATCGGTTGCCTGCGGGCCCCCCGACGGCGGCTCCTCATTCGCCTGCTGGTCCTCCCGCTCTGGCGTGTCGGAGGACGTCGCCGTCTGCTGCGGCTCCCCCTCTCTCCTTGCCCTCGCCAGGGTCCCTTCCAGCTCCTTCGTCCCCTTCCCTGGTCTCCCCTCCGACTCCCTCCTTCGTCCCTGCGTCTGTCCCTCACCCCGTCTCCTCGGCCCCTCCGGCTCCGGCCTCCCGGCCGCCTGCAGCCCTTCCGGCTGCCTCCCGTCGCCCGCTGGGTCTCCCTCGGGCTCCTCTTGGTTCCCCCTCCTTCTCTCCCTGGCCTCCCGTCTTTGTCCCTCCTGCCTCTGCTCCCCCTCGCTTTGTTCCTCCTGTCTCTGTCCCTCCTCTCTTTGTCCCTCGTCCCTCTGGCTTCTGCTCCTCTTTCCCCGATGTTCCCTTCGTTCACTCCCGGTCCTTTTGTCCTGCCTGTTCCCTCCGTGTCCCCCTTTCTGATCTGTTTCTCTGCCTTTCCTGTCTTATGTCAAGTCTTGTCCTGGCTCCTTCCCCTGTGCCAGTTCTGTCTGTCCGTTCTGTTCCCTGTCCCTCATTAATGAGGTTTTATATAGATATACATATATGCCCGGCTTGTCCGCTCCTCGTGTGTGCCACGCCCCCTGATTACCCACGTGTGCTTCCTGATCGTCTCCTGCTTTGCCCGATTACTTTGATTAGTCATGACCTATTTTAAGTCCTGGTCTTACCTGTTTGCCCTGTCCGTCATTGTAGTTTGTCAATGCCTGCGTTCCGTCCTGCTCTACCCGCTCCGTTTCCCCGATTAAAGACCCGTTTTCACAAACACAAAAAAAACTATATGTATACATATACATACACTGAACAAAAATATAAACGCAACACTTTTGTTTTTGCTCCCATTTTTCATGAGATGGACTTAAAGATCTACAATTCATTCCAGATACACAATATTACCATTTCTCTCAAACATTTCTCACAAATCAGTCTAAATGTGTGATAGTGAGCACTTCTGCTTTGCTGAGATAATCCATCCCACCTCACAGGTGTGCCACATCAAGATGCTGATCTGACATCATGGGTAGTGCACAGGTGTACCTTATACTGCCCACAATAAAAGGCCACCCTGGAATGTGCAGTTTTGTCTCACAGCAAAATGCCACAGATGCCACAAGCATTGAGGGAGCGTGCAATTGGCATGCTGACAGCAGGAATGTCAACCAGATCTGTTGCTCGTGCATTGAATGTTCATTTCTCAACCATAAGCCGTCTCCAAAGGCGTTTCAGAGAATATGGCAGTACATCCAACCGGCCTCACAACCGCAGACCACGTGTAACCACACCAGCCCAGGACCTCCACATCCAGCAGGTTCACCTCCAAGATCGTCTGAGACCAGCCACTCAGACAGATGATGCACGGCCCCATGTTGCAAGGATCTGTACACAGTTCTTGGAAGCTGAAAATGTCCCAGTTCTTGCATGGCCAGCATACTCACCGGACATGTCACCCGTTGAGCATGTTTGGGATGTGCTTGACCGGCGTATACGACAGCGTGTACCAGTTCCCACTAATATCCAACAACTTCGCACAGCCATTGAAGAGGAGTGGACCAACATTCCACAGGCCACAATTGACAATCTGATAAACTCTATGCGAAGAAGATGTGTTGCATTGTATGAGGCAAATGGTGGTCACACCAGATACTGACCGGTTCTGAGTCCCCAGACCCCCAATAAAGCAAAAAACTGCACATTCCAGGGTGGCCTTTTATTGTGGGCAGTATAAGGTACACCTGTGCACTACCCATGATGTCAGATCAGCATCTTGATGTGGCACACCTGTGAGGTGGGATGGATTATCTCAGCAAAGCAGAAGTGCTCACTATCACACATTTAGACTGATTTGTGAGAAATGTTTGAGAGAAATGGTAATATTGTGTATCTGGAATGAATTGTAGGTCTTTAAGTCCATCTCATGAAAAATGGGAGCAGAAACAAGAGTGTTGCGTTTATATTTTTGTTCAGTATATATATTTATGGGTGTATCGAGACTAGATGGTCAGTATGGATAACTAAGGTGCACTAAAACTGGGTGAGCAGGCAAGGCATGTCACCCAGGTTGTGTGACAATTATTTTATATAAATGTATATATGTATATATATATTCCATCCACCATCCCTCCTTTACGGAGAACTGCGTTATTTTTATTGTCCATTACGAAAAAAATAAAAAAACTATATATATATATATATATATACATATATATTTATGGGTGTATCGAGACTAGTTGGTCATTATGGATAACTAAGTTGCACTAAAATTGGGTGAGCAGGCAAGGCATGTCACCCAGGTTGTGTGACAATTATTTTATATATATGTATGTATATATTCCATCCACCATCCCTCCTTTACGGAGAACTGCGTTATTTTTCTTTTCTATTGCTAATAAAAAAACTATATATATGTACATATATATATATATATATATATGGGTGTATCGAGACTAGATGGTCAGTATGGATAACTAAGGTGCACTAAAATTGGGTGAGCAGGCAAGGCATGTCACCCAGGTTGTGTGACAATTATTTTATATATATGTATATATATATTCCATCCACTATCCCTCCTTTATGGAGAACTGCGTTATTTTTATTGTCTATTGCAAAAAAAAACACAAAAAAACTATATATATATATATATATACACATATATATTTATGGGTGTATCGAGACTAGTTGGTCATTATGGATAACTAAGGTGCACTAAAAATTGGGTGAGCAGGCAAGGCATGTCACCCCAGTTGTGTGACAATTATTTTATATAAATGTATATATATATTCCCTCCACCACCCCTCCTTTACGGAGGACTGCTTTATTTTTAATATCCATTGCGAAAAAAAAACACAAGAAAAAGAAAAATATCTATATATATATACATATATATATATATATATATAATATATATATATATATATATATGGGTGTGTCGAGACTAGATGGTCAGTATGGATAACTGAGGTGCACTAAAATTGGGTGAGCAGGCAAGGCATGTCACCCAGGTTGTGTGACAATTATTTTATATATATGCATATACATATTCCATCCACCATCCCTCCTTTATGGAGAACTGCGTTATTTTTATTGTCTATTGCAAAAAAAAAACAGAAAAACTATATATATATATATATATATATATATATATATATATATATATATATATATATATATATATATATATATATACATATATATTCATGGGTGTATCGAGACTAGATGGTCATTATGGATAACTAAAGTGCACTAAAATTGGGTGAGCAGGCAAGGTATGTCACCCAGGTTGTGTGACAATTATTTTATATAAATGTATATATATATATATATATTCCATCCACCATCCCTCCTTTACGGAGAACTGCGTTATTTTTCTTTTCTATTGCTAATAAAAAACTATATATATATACATATATATTTATGGGTGTATCGAGACTAGATGGTCATTATGAATAACTAAGGTGCACTAAAATTGGGTGAGCAGGCAAGGCATGTCACCCCGGTTGTGTGACAATTATTTTATATATATATTCCATCCACCATCCCTCCTTTACGGAGGACTGCTTTATTTTTAATATCCATTGCGGAAAAAAAACACAAGAAAAAGAAAAAATATCTATATATATATACATATATATATATATATATATATATTATATATATATATATATGGGTGTGTCGAGACTAGATGGTCAGTATGGATAACTAAAGTGCACTAAAATTGGGTGAGCAGGCAAGGCATGTCACCCAGGTTGTGTGACAATTATTTTATATAAATGTATATATATATATATATATATATATATATATATATATATATATATATATATATTCCATCCACCATCCCTCCTTTACGGAGAACTGCGTTATTTTTCTTTTCTATTGCTAATAAAAAAAACTATATATATGTACATATATATATATATATTGGGTGTATCGAGACTAGTTGGTCATTATGGATAACTAAGTTGCACTAAAATTGGGTGAGCAGGCAAGGCATGTCACCCAGGTTGTGTGACAATTATTTTATATATATATGTAAATATATATTCCCTCCACCACCCCTCCTTTACGGAGGACTGCTTTATTTTTAATATCCATTGCGGAAAAAAAACACAAGAA